>NW_020837949.1:65528472-65635409 GCF_003676395.1 Aethalodelphis obliquidens | reverse complement strand
ACACACACACACACACACACACACACACACACACACACACACACACAGAGAAGCAGCACCAAGTTACTGGATGAAATATACACCTTTCAGTGTGCCAGATAAAACCCTCCACAAACAATCTGGTTACTCTCCATCTCTTTAATCTCACCTTTTCCAATTAAACTTAAGTATCCTTTGCTTCAAGAAATTTCCTGACTCTCCCATCCCCATATAGACTAGGTTGAACTAAAAAACTCTCTTTCATCTACTCACAGCAACTACAGGGGGTTGAAGAGTTTCTCTTCCAAATTCACGTCCACAAAGAATCTGAGAATGTGACCTTATTCAGAAATAAGGTCTTTGTAGATGTAATTAAAGATGTTGAGATGAAATCATACTGAAGTTAGGGTGGGGAAAAAGCCACCCAGTTTGTGTTAATTTGTTATGGCAGCCCTAGAAATAAATACAGCACTTTATATTTACCTTTAATATAGCACTTATTTACCTGATTGTATCAGTTATTTTATCTGTTTAGCCTAACCCTACACCCCTAACTATATTTCAAGCTCTTTAAAGGCGGAAATCTATTTATTTATGTCACCAGTGTCTATAGGCTCTAAAAAAATGCCTGCTGTATTAATATATAAATATATCCAAAATTCATGTTAAAAAGACATCATTTTAAAAGACATTTTACAGGAAAAAATTTGGTCTTAAGTTACTAGGATTTTGAAGATGCAAAGATTTTTCAACTTAAAATCTTTTTCTTTCATTTAGTACATCACATTCTTAGTCCTCAGCACCCAACTTTTTCTTCTCTTACCAAGGAAATTTATTTGGCAGAAAATGTCTTGGGAAGGGTAATAGATTCAAAGGTGAAAGTTCAACAGTGGGATATAAGATACAAGAAAACAGATACCTGGAACTGACTCTTAGTCAATCATCATTATTAAGGAAAGGGTCTAGATGTATGAACCAGGAAAACAAATCTTTATAAGTCTATGAAGTCACAGTACCTATAGAAAGAAAAATTTGATTATATTTGTGATTTTTCTGTGTCAGGGTATAACACATATAAAGTATAAATTACTACAATATTATATTCTATGGAGATACAATATTTTTATAAAGGGCCAGCATGCCACACCAGAAAAGACTATTTGAACACTCAAGCTGTTCACCACTGCTGATCTGTAATGACAAATGTGACCCACACCATTAAGAAGGTGGTTTCTTTCCTTTTCTAATATTCTTTTTTTTTAAAGATTAGAATCTAGATAATATTAACAGCACTGTAAAAATGAACAGTTATGTTCTCCTGATCTCCCATCAATTGTCTTCCCTGTTCCAAGGACCACAGCATGCAACAAAAAGATTAAACAGCTCATTTTTCTCTCTTCTTGGTCTTCAAAGAATCAGTTGGTTTCCACTTCACGTTCACATTTATGCAAAGAAGATTTAACTGCCTGTCACTCACATTGGGCAATGTTTCATATATGTGTTGCTATTTAAAACGAGTTTCATATTTTTCACATTTCCATATTGAATTAAATATAAATGCACTGAAAAGAATAAATTCTTCAATTCAGAAAACTTGATGTCTAGCCAAGATTTAAGAAGATGAAGTTCCAATAAGCCAAGTTTTCTTTGTTTTGTTTTTAATGATTATTCCCTTTATTGGCCAAAATAATCCCAAGTGATGCTGGGAAAATATATAGCAAATACATATCAGATTATATTTGACTAAGGGCAAATACATATTATATTATATTTATTCTTGAGAAATACACAGATATATTTTCTCTTATGAAACAACTAAGTAGATTTCAAAAGACTTGTTTCCTAATTTTCTTTTCAGACATTTCCCCCACAAAATTGCCAAAATTCTTCTGCTATACCCTGGGTCATACCTCAGTGTGCCACTAGAGGGAGTTGTAAAGCAGAGTTGTTGACTATAGGAGGCTACCACACCCCATCTCCTGTAGTCACCCTTCCTAGCTACTTTCAGCAGACAAACCACTCTAGCAGACATTATTGCTGATTGCATAGATACAAAGACAACAGTTTATAACTGTTTGCACTAACAACTTCTAAAAGAAGTGGCAGCTCATCTGGAATGGATGATAACTATAATAAGAAATGATAGATCAAAAACTGGTGCAGGGGAAAGACTATACATCATTCGACCACTTAGATGATTGAAGAGCCTAGGAGAAAAAAAGGGAGGAAAAGCACACAACAATTTAGATTCTTACAAGGTTGATGGACCTAAATCCAGTGATTCACCATTCTACCACAATCTTGAACCAGTAAAGAGAGAAGATGAGTGACACAGATTACATCAAAAGAAAAATATTATGTTGTTTTGCAAGTTTTACATATATATCCACACACATAGACACACATGTACACACACATGAAAATGTAATATGTGCATAAATGTAACAGGGAAAACCTTCATTATTCTCACTTACTAATCTTAGACGTCTATTTCAGTCCTGTGAACTTGCCTTTGAAAATTATCAGAGGAAAAATTGTTGGGATTTCCCCTTAAGAGTGAGATGGAAAATGGAAGCTTGACATTTCCTTGCTTCCCCAGACAACTCTAATCTTCCTTACTGAGCAGGGTTGTATCAGGAGCAGAGTGTGTCATCTATCATTTACCATCTGAAAGACTGGATTCTCAGAGCCTCTGTTTCCTCCACTATGAAATGAGCATTAAAAGATTTACCTCACACAGTTGTATGAGGATTAAGTTATGATTATAGAAACAGTCAAATACAGAGAATGGCACATAGTAGAAATACCATAAATAGTAGTTCTCTTGCATCATCCCTTCAGACACGCCATTAAGATGTTAATATCTTCAAAGGGTCAGAGTCTCAGACCGTTAATTGCAAAAAACAAGGGACTCAGAGGCAAGATATAAATTTCTGTTTACTGCTACTGCCATCTTTTAAAATGACTATTTATATGACTTGCATAAAAGTTCTTACAAGTAGAAACTATACTAATGGATGTGGAATATTTCAAGTATTCATTTGATCCATGTAATATCTTCAGCCACATACCCTGCACTTAACTCCAAACTCGGCCTACATTTCTTCTGCCCCCCTGTTTCTTTATCTCATTTGGTATATGGCAGCCTAGGAGAAATAGGTATCTTCCCAGACACCTTTCCACTCCTCTCTGGGATAATGAGGCAAGGGGAAGTGGTGGAGTTATTAAAAAATTTAAAATTTCATATGAAGTAATATTTGTTACAGAAATATAACCACAGCTATATGAAAACCTTTAATTCCTAAAGTATCTTATGTCTATAGAGTTTAATACATCTGAATATTCATATGATTTTTTAATTTCCATAAAAGGCATTATTGGCAACTAGGAAGTAAAATAACATGGCAAAGGCTCCTATTTCTCCACTTTCTCTTCTAATGGTTAGACACTTTCACAGCTGCTACCAACATCTTTAGTGTGAAATTTTCTGTGCTTCTGTGGGAGAGGAGGTGATTGAGAGGAGGGGGTTTTAATGCCCATAATCCCAGGCAGCTGAATTCCCCAGATGCTTCGGCTGCCTGGAATCTCCTCTCACTGGTGGATGCATGGCAGAGCTGAGGATTTCCTCCATCCCTAATGTAGTCTTTGTTTTCCCAAGTTTTGTTCCCCAGCAGAGTTTACTTCAAATGAATTCTTGGGAATACAAAGTCCTGAGCAATCCATTCTGTTTTGATTTCAGACACCACTTATATACAGCACCACTTATATATATCATGGATTAAACACAGTAATTTTCTTTCTAAAAAAATGTGTTTCTTATCTTGTTATAATGCAATTCCTTTGAAATCTCTAAGAAGTCTTTGTTTAAAGGCATAAGAACCTATTCTTTAGTGAGAATATGTTTTAAGACTTCCCTGTGCCCTCTGCCTTTCCAACAGAGTCCAGTGTGTTCAGTCCAAACGATTCTTCCACTTACCTTTTTGTGTTGCTTAAAATGAGCCCCGGATTAAAGTCAGGACATATGGATTCAAGTACAAAGTCTGCCTCATTTCAATAATCCTCTAGGAGAGATGATGGAGGTGGCTTGGTGATAGAGATAAACTGAAGAGAAGTCACTAGAATCTGGATATATTTCAGCATTAGAGCTGATACGAAATTGTTCACTGACTGGAAGTAGGTTATGAGATAAAGAAGAGAATCAGGAATTATCCTAATTTTTCCCCACGGCAAGTGTTACAACAGAATATTGATTAATTGAAATGGGGTTGGGAAGACTGTGCAGGATCAAGTGCTGGAGTTAAAATCAGGAATTTGGTTTTGATCCTGTTAAGCTGAGGATGTCTATTGGACATTTGCATGGAAATTTTGAGCCAGATATATAAGTCTGAAGTTCAGGAGAAAAGTCAGGACTTGGTGTTTCCAATGTATAGATGGCATTTAAAGACTTTGGAAAAGAGTCATAAGTCAGGAAATTTGTGATGAGAGGAAAGAAAGAAACTCTGTGGATTGAAGATACACCAATGTTTAAAGATTAGAGACAAGAGGAACCAGCAGAGGAAATAGAGAAGCAGTGGACAAGGTAGAAGAGGAGGAGAACTGAGGAAAACTGGGGTCTAGGAGACCAGTTAACAGAAGTTTCAAGCAGCACGGAGCAATTGCTGCATGCCTTGCTTCTGACAGGGGGAGCAAGTGGTCTGTTTTGTTGACTCTTCTATTCCCTGCTTGAAATAAAGTTTGTCCTACATGAAAACAAAACAAAACAAAAAATACAAGCCTTGCCTTTGATTGTGAGACCTTAGAGTCATTTAAACTTGATATTATTTCCCTCCTTTGAGGTAGAAATAGAATAATACACTTTCTTTACCATCCACTGAGTGTACAAAAAATGGCCTTGCAAAAGATAAAATTGCATTTCATAAAATCAAGAGCAAAGGAAAGGTTTTTAAAGGTTTCCTGCAAAGTCAAAAAGAGTTCAGAGTTAACATTAAGCTCCCTGATTGCCTACTTTCACTGAGCTCCATGGCCGTCAGATGCTTCCCGCCCAGTCTCCCGTCACTGCCAGCCCAATTCTCCCCCACCACACAGAGCAAATTCAGAGGTCAATAGTGAGAAAAGTTGAATACTTCTCCAAAATCTTTTTTTTTTTTTAATTCAGTTGCTGAGGACCCATAATGCTTTTAAAGCAGAAGAAAGTCTTGACAAAAGAAAAGTATGGTAATGGTTCTAGGAGTTGTAGTCTTGATCTGTGCATTACGACTGACTCTGATTGAACTCATATCACAGAACCAAGTGTAAGTTTTCCTAATAATCATGCAGGATTCAAGGAATTTTTTTAAATGAAGAAGATGGGTGAAATGAGTGAAGCAGATCAAAAGATATAACCTGAGAGGTATAAAATAAATAAGTCATGGAGATGTAACGTACTGTATGGTGACTGTCGTTAATACCGTATTGACTCTTTGAAAGTTGCTAAGAGAGTACATCTTAAAAGTTATCCTCACAAGAAAAAAAAATTTTAACTATGTGTGGTGATGGATGTTAACTAGACTTAGTGTGGTGATAATTTCACAATATATACAAATATTGAATCATATTGTATACCTGAAATTAATATAATGTTATATGTCAAATATGCCTCATTAAAGAGTATTTTAAAACAAAAAGTGAAATGCTTTTCATTCTATGCTCTTCATTCTAAAACCATAGACTCCCAGATTTTTTTTTTTTAAATGGATCACAGAACCAACTCACCTAGCCTCCTGAAACGACCTGTCAGCATTTTTATAGCACACCTGGTTAGAGGTAGAACTGGTACCAGTAACCAAAGCCATTGACTCCAAGTTCAACATTTATTACTGATTTTTGCTTTCTGTTTTTGTTTCCCCCATCATTAGAACATTTTGACATTGGTTTTGAAGCATAATCTCTAGTTAAACTCTTATTCATTAAATTCTAATTTTAGTTTTCTCTTTAAATATACTTCTTAAGCAGTTCTAAATCTATGTGAGACTATTAATTATAAGTTCTCTAAACCAACCGGGAGATCTGATAGATGAGACATTTCTAAAACATTAAAATTTAAATTTCAAGCTCTAAGAGGACAGGATGTAGTCTAGGTAGTTTGCCATGATATTTCTCACATTTTCTGGGCATTCAATAAATATTTGTGAAGTGAATAAAGTTTTTTAATACTTTCCTCTAGTTATCCTGTGGCTTACACTCATATTTCCTTTGACTCTCTACTTAAATTTCACATTTTTAGAGAGATCTTCTCAGGCTATCCTCCGTAAACTCTAAGTTCCCATTTAACTTTCTGTCCTCTGATTTCTTTTTCTTAGTGCTGATGTAATCTTATATATTTCACCAAATTTTCTTATTTATTGTCTGTCTCCCTATATGAAGCTCCACAGGATAGATATTTGGGTCTCTCTCTCTCTCTTTTTTTTTTTTAACAGATCAGTCCCTGGAAGGAGAACAATGGCTGGTGTCTGAAATTGCTCAGTAAATCTTCATTGCATGGCATGAATGAATGAATGAATGGAATGACAAATACTTCCTTCTTGTTAAAGGAGACCTAAAAGGTAGAGTATATATGAGGGCACAGAAAGATGTTTTAAAGAAAAGTCAAAGAGAGAAAAACACAGATGCTTCTTAGCATGAAGAACAAACTAGAATGCAAGTCAGCTTCTCTCCTTATAACATCAGAAACCTGTCTCTGAGCTGACTCCCTTTGGCTGAGAATAAGGTAGAACATAAAAGGGAAATGAATGGCTAGGGTTAGGCAAACTGGGAATGATTAAAGAGATGGAGAAGTGTGAAAGAGTTTACTGTTTTTAAATTCTGTGCTTGTTAAAACTGTCTTCCATGATACTGAACCAAAGATACATTTTCTTATTCTCTACTTGTTAAAAAAAAGATTACAATGCAATTGTTAACTAGATTAAATGCATACATACACATTTACATATATGTATGTACATTTTTTCATTTATATCTGGAGTGGAAGTTTTAACGATTTCAAGACTCAGTAAAGAGAAGAAGAGAATGCTTCTTCTCACCATTACAGTGGATATAGTATCAAAGAATTTAAATCATAATTTCTCACTTATAGAAATAAACACTCAGAAGTGCATTTCACTTTGGAAAATCTTGTACTCTGTCCTAAGAGGTGTCTCAGGTTGACATTCATTGTGTTGATGACATCACCACAGCCTGGGCCTGGCTCTCCAACTTGCAAAAAGACCACCATTTAGACAGAGGTGTCTCTTAGATGGTCAGTGTTTCCAGGGCTGATATTTCAAACTAAATCTTTTTAGAAATAGCAAATGCTCTGAACTCCTAACACATGCTTTTTAAAAAAGCACACATAATAACCCAGAACCCACTTAAGAAGCACTAATTAACATAAGGATAATAGCCATATTTATGGAGTTCGCACTTTATTCTAGGCATTTTACAACCTCTGAAATTACAATTAATATGCCATGATACAGTCGTAAGCAAGAATAGAAAAAAATCTATAACTTGCTCAGGATCTGACAGCACATGTAGAAGAACCATTTCTGTCCTTATTTGCTTCCAACCTAGGAGCTGAAGAGATAAACATATAAAAAATTAAACTATAATTATAGATTTTCATAGCAGTTCATAACAACATTGAAGGTAGAAGGATTTTTTTTCTTCTGCATGACAAGTCACTCAAAGGGACATTATTAACTCAGTGTCATTGCTGTTGACATATAATTACAAATAAAGATGCTCTGGGAAAATGAGGATGCCATGCCCTTGTGTTTTGCACTAAATACTGTCAAGAGGGCAGCTGAGACAGTGCAATTGGTATGTCATTAGAAGGACATTTTAAGGCTCACCTCTGACACTTGGTTTCATAACTGATCTAATCATTTAATCACCCAGGCTCCCTTTGCTCATTTATAAATCAATGAATATTACATTTTCCTAGAGCACATATTGTGAAGAATAAAATAATCACTATGAGAGTCCCTTTTAAACTGTTAATCACTATATAAATATGAGGTTTTATTATGACATGAGGAGATAAAATGTTCATTTTAAATTTGAGTCTAAGATATCTAGCACTTCTACATGAATGTACTTTTCTCTCACATCTTTATCTTGTTAGTATAGTAGAGAGTGTTTTCAGTTGCTTTCCAAAAAACTGAAAGCCATAAAAATTTAACTACAGTAATACAAGCTATTTTCCCTTCTTCAAAATTTTTATACCTTTTCATTATAGAAATCTTAGGAAATCAAGGTACATCACAAAGAATATGAAAATAAGGATCAACTAAAATCTTACTATAAAATCAGTTACTTTAAAAGCCTAGAAACTCAAATTCAGAATAGACAGATGCAATTATAGAGATGTATAGATGTAGGTATCTTTGGGGGGGCTATAATTATAGATATGAAAATTGGTGCTACTCTGATGTATTCATTCTCAATCTCTTGACTTTTAGGAACAATTATTGTTACTGCTTGCTACTTACTTATTAAGCCAGATTTTCTTAGTGCCTGGCCTACCTTTATGTGTAGATTAGCCGTCTCTTAATGCTGTTTGAGCTCTTTAATGGTACTGAAAATGACTACTTACTTAATGTCTCTGTGTCCTGTAGGGATTGATAAAATTTGGCCTGGAACAATTTAATTCCAAGTTTAACCAACTAATATGATAAAATCCAGCTGTGAACAGATCTAAAGAACTGCCTCATATGACTATTCAGAGGCCAACTTTAACAAAGTCCATCCCCATCCTCCATATTCCACTTGGAAAGTTATTAAAATCGTAAATCTGAGTCCTAGAATTACAGCATTTTAAGATTATCTTAAGATCTTCATCCCTTTCCAGAGAAAGACCACAAAGATCAAAGAATTACAGTCACTTGTTCACAAGGCAATTGAGTAATGAAACAAGATTAATAGACCAATCCCTAGGCTATTCATCTTTCCACTAAAGTTTCCCTGATTTTCTGCTGTTCCTAAGAATGCCTTTTCTACTCTTGTTCATTAACCAAATTACCTAAGAGCATGTGACTTCTTGTCAAGTGGACGTGGTTTCCTCAGAAAGGATTATCTTTTGCAGTGCTCGAGATACATCTTCTGGGCGAAGTTCCTTAAATAGCTCTTTCCTCAAATCATACTAAGTTTGTTTTAGTGTTAAATTTGGTAACAGGGAGTTGAATGGAACATTTCCTGTTATCCTGGAATTGTGGCTAAGACTCAAAGCTTAGGATAAAGAAACATACATTCTAAAGCAAATACCCTACATTCTAAAGAAAGCCACCAACAATGGGGCCAGACATCTTCCAAGGTCTTTTTGAGAGGTAGCAGAACTGGCACTACTGCCATCAACCACCCACTTCCCATTTGTAAATAAGGAAAGAACAAGGGAGATGCATGGATTTGGGTGAGACACGGGAACTGACACCTCAGTCAGGTGCCACATACCAAGTACAATGTTTACGGCCAAAGGCAAACAGAGTGAGTTCTGAGAGATGCACTTGAAAAGATTAGTAAGACTGCAAAGAGGAACCTATTACTTCTCCCCAGCTGGTTGCTCTAAGAGATGCAAACTTCGTATGTTCATCATGCTACTGTCATTGGCAGCAAAGAACAGGGGAGAACTGTTGGGGGTCCTTGTCATGTGTTCCTTGTAGTTTAGGTGTATATCTAAACATAAGACTGGTCCTGACACATATCTGTAAGTTCCTGGAGACAGAAGGCTGGTTCAGCAGCTGATGCTAGCAGGCAAAGAAATCATAGCAAAATAAACCTGGGAATAAAATGGGGGCAACCCACAACTTCTGTTTGAGAGGGCACAGAAGAGGAACACAGTGTTCACTTGGTTCCGGGTAAATGATCATGGAAGTTAAAAGAGGGGGACAAAGTTGTATTCTCAGGAAGTAACAGCCCAAGTAAGATAATCTCTCCCGGAGAATAAAGAAGACATGACTGCTCCATGGAGGGCTCAAAGGTAAAGCTAAGCCTTACTCGAGAGAACCATGCACTGCACTTTAGGGCCACATTGACACAGTCTAACAGGAACAGGTAGAGACAGAACCAAGCAGAGCAAGACCAAAGCAGAGTGAGACCAAGAACAGGAAACCAATTATGTAGGATAACCTCTCCAGTCCTTCCTTCTTATCCCAGACACCAGGAAGCTAAATACAGAAAAAGGAGAGAAGAGAAACATTAGCGCCTGTGCTCTCCACTTTCCAAGTTTCTTAAAACACAATCAGCCAGTAATGGGGCTACTAGAACTTCTGAGGTTAACTGGATGAAATTTTTTATTAAAGTAGCCAGAAAATTGGAAGGGAAAGAGAGTTTTAATTTAATTGGAGGCAATGATTGAAAATATATGTTTCTTGTAAAGGTACAAAATGTTTATGTTTTGTTTTCATACCATTCCTTTCAGTACCTCATAAATATACGTTGGGTTTAACTGAATTTGTTTTTCAAAACGAATATTTAGATGAAATTTGGGGGGTTTCCACCTAAGAAGATAAAAATGAGAAATCTGTAAAGAAAACTAAGAGTAACTAAAAATCGTTAGATAAAATGAGTAGTTACGGTAGGTGTATCTATTAGATAAAGTAGTAAATATATAAAACTAACAGGATTAGCAGAGAGGTCTAGCATAAACACAATCAATAAATGATAGCCATCTTCACTATAAAGCTCAATAGTTTTACCTGCTGTGAATTTTACATAACTGTGTTTAGATCCAAGTATGATTTCTTCTTGGAGACGAGGAAACTGACAGACGGTATAAGCAGCTCTTCCTTTTCATTTATTTAAGTCGCCTACTCTCACTCTCAGATCCTTATATTCTTCTGGATGTCTCATAAGAAAAGATGCCAAAGTCAACACGTCATCAACGTTTCCCCACCCTCATCCCCACCTCCTTCTTCTGCTCCTGTGGTTCCTGCCTCAGTAAATAGCAGCACCATCTACCCTGTAAATCAAGCCAGAAAACTGAATTCATCCTAAATCTTTCTGTTCCACAGTCCAGCCAGTCACCATGTCCGTCTGCTTTACCTCCTAAACATTTTTCACACCCATCACCTGCTCCTTCCCACTACTGTGGCTGCCTCAATGCAAATGGTCATTATCTCTTCTGACAAGTGTATCTCTATCTCAGCTTTGGCTCCCTGAAATCCATCCTCTCCATATCACCCAGAGAGTACCATGGCACAACCCTGCTTAAGGACTTCACTGAGTCTCTATCACTCAAAGCTTAAAGGCCAGACTCCTGAGGAGAGCATCAGCACGAGGGTACTTCTCCCAACTCACTTCCTATTCTCTCCATCTTGTGTCTTGCTCTCAGGAATTCAGCAATTTTTTTTTTACATGCATAAAGCATGGTGGTACATGGCTCTTCGTCTCTGCTCAAGCTGTTTCCTTCTAATCCCTGACTATACTTAACATACCTTTCAGGATTAGCTAGTAGACCTTTCCTGATTTCCCACATTGTACAGTGTACCCACTGCATGCCTTTATCTTAGTACAGTGAAATAATTTCTTATGCGTTTTCTCCTTAACCAGATTCTAAGAATCTTTATTGAAGGGCCAGTATTTGACATCACTCTAATCCAAGTACCTCACTCAGAAAGAGAAATAAATACCAATAATGAATAAATAACAAAAAGAGAAAGAAATAAAATGCTAAACTGAGCTAAGTATTAGAAAGTAAAAATTAACAACAGGTAGCATATTATCCAAGCCCTTTCAACATGCAGACACTGTGCTGAGAATTTCCTCTGTTTTAATTTAATCTTTGTAACATCCCTGTAAGGTGAGCGGTCCTGTGACCCTTATTTCACAGATGAGGAACATGGGGCCTATGGGCTTAAGTAATTGGTCTGAGGTCACACAGATGCTATGGCCAAAGACAGAATTCCTAACCCTGACTCTTGGACTTAAGTGCTCAACTAACATCTTCTGGCTGACTTACAAAATAACTTTTTGTAAATGACTAAAAGACAGATTCATGAGATGAACTATCCTGCCCCAAGGCAAAGACTGTTTCAGGAGATGAATCAGTCATTACTGTATTTTAGTAATGCAAGGCCTTTTCACCACTAGAGAAGGGTGTACTTCACTCTAAACCATTTAATCACGCTCAGTTCCATCAGCAACCATGCTGTTACCTTCCATTATCCCTTACTAAAATAGCATGCTTGAACGGTAAATTCCTACTTACAGAAGAAAGAAAGCGTGGAAAGGTAAATTGCTAGGATCAAACCCATGAGTTAATTTGACCCCTGCCTCCAGAGAATTCCAATTACAAATAGTAAGCAAACCCCCAAATGATATCCCTTCCTGGCTTCCATGAGCAGTTACATGTAAAAGAGAAGAAGCAAACATAAACTGAAAAATTCCTAGGGAAGATGGGCAGGTATAACACACAATGAGTCTACAAATGGAGAACTTGAACAGCATCAGACAGGCCCTGAAAATGAATTCAGCCAACAGCACCTCTGAAAACATCACTTCATGTAAACAGATGCAGAATATTCCTCACAAATCTTATTTCTATGGACTTTCAGGCTTCTCCGTGGCTATATTTTAAGAGTTTAAAAATGTGAAGTGGAAGCGTAAACATCTAAAGCAGAGTTAAAACTGTGAATAGATTTTTGTCATCGTGTAGAATGGTTTCTTAGCAAAATAGGCCTTCACGGTAGCAAATCAATGCTTTCAGACACACTACTAATATTTCCTAAAATAAAATCACAACCTGGAAATAAAAATGAGAAACAATGATAGTAGGGACCATCAAAAATACTATAAAGGGTTTATCAATCTGGGGAATTATGTTAATGTGATGGGAGGCTTTTGGGTAGCCGACCAGCTCATCCAGAGGCCGCAGAACAGAAAGGTTTGTAGAACAAATGAAAACGCTTGACTCACAAAAGCTCACTGAATCAATCTTAAACACACAGCCACAAGCAAGGAGCAACAGAGAGGTTAACACACGTAGGGGAGGGTGCAAGCACTTCCTGAATCTTTCTCCGTGCTCATTTGCCTCAAGTGACTCATGACTATTTAGTGTCTAAGCCCTTCTGTATTAGTGTTAGGAAAGCAGAAAGGAGGTACCAAAAACTGTGCAGCCTGAACAACAGAAATTTACTGTCTCACAGTTTTGGAGGCTAGAAGATCAAGGCAGGAGGGTTGTTTCCCTCCAAGGACAGTGAGGGAAAAACTGTGCCATGTTTCTATCCCAGCTTCTGGTGCTTTGCTGCCAATCTTTGGCACTCCGTGGCTTCTGCATTACCTGATCTCTGCCTTCACCTTCTCATGGTGTTTACCCTATGTGCATTTCTGTGTCTAAATTTTCCCTTTTCATAAGGACACCAGTCACATCAGATGAGGGGCCTACCCTACGCTGGTATGACCTCATCTTAATTAGTACAACTGCAACAATCCTATTTCCAAATAAGGCCTCATTCTAGGCACTAGGGGTTAGGACTCCAACATATTAATTTGAGGGGGTATGATGGTTCATTTTCTGTGTCAACTTGACCAGGCCATGGGATGTCCAGATATTTGGTTAAATATTATTTCCAAGTGTGTTTGTTAGGGAGGGTGTTTCCAGAAGAGATAAGCACTTGCCTTGGTGAACTGAGTGAAGCAGATGGCCCTCCACAGTGTGAGTGGGCACCATCCAATCTGTTGAGGGCCCCAATAGAACAAAATGGTAGAAGAAAGTTGAATTCTCTCTCTCTTTCTCTCTCGCTGCCTTACTGATTGAACTGAAAGATCGTTTTTTTTTCTTCCAGCCCTTGGGCAACACCATCAGCCTTCCTGATCAGATCTTCAGACTCAGGCTGGAACCCACACCACCAGCTTTCCTGGGTCTCCAGTTTGCAGACGGCAGATCATGGGACTTCTCAGCCTCCAAAACTGTGAAAGCCAATTCCTTATAATATACCCCTCTCTCTTTCTCTTTCTCTTTTTCTCCCTCCCTCTCTACTGATACTCTTCTAATACTGTTTCTCCGCAGGACTCTGACAAATACTGAGCGCGAGTGGCACAACTCAACCCATATCATCTTCCGTCCCTTCTTATCTTACACGTGTGCTATTCACTGTCAACAGATCTCAAAAGCTACTTGCTTCTATAACGTACCGCACCCATCTCCCTTCTTTACTTCTCCTATTTCAGTAGATAAATTAAATTTTCTTAAACACTGTAGCAAACACACATCATAAGACCAAATGTTTTAATCTGTAAAATAACACAAATATATAGGAACCCACTGACCGACAGTTTTTAGTGATTCTGCCAGGTATAAGAAAATTCTGCCATTCGATTGCTATCACCCAGAAAGTCTCTTTATCCATTATTATCGAATGATCTGGCTCTTGTATCAAAGGCAACACTGCTCACCTCTACCCAGGGGCAGGAAGCTACATGGCAGCAGGTTTCATATCCATAATTACATAATTCTTGTGAAGCTCATAAGGAGATACAGTGTTTACTTGATAAATGAGACGAAGGAAGAGAGATGGAGAGGAGAGAGCACTTTTCAAGAGAAGTTTTTGATCAGTTCTTTGCAATAGCCTGTTTCCTGTGGGTCTCCAGGCTTAGCAGTCTATTTCCCTTTCATTAAACATTTATTTTTATGCCAGAGGAACTGTGACACACCATAAAATCCGGGCAGTACCTAGGAAATAGTACTTCTCAGTAAAGATTAAACACTACACAGAATCATGAGACAGAAACTGTAACTCATAGCATTTTCAAATTATCCAATATTTGGAAATCCACAGCATAGGTGCAAAAATAACACATTATTGTTTTACGTCACAGAGGTTAAAGTTATATATAGAGAGAAATACCTAGATCATGGTTTGTCCTAGAAAAACCCTCCAAGAAATTTAAGATTCTCTTTGCACTTTCCTACCTGCATTTCCTTCCTCCACCCGGGAAGTCTTCTTATATACCCTGTCCTGTATTTGCTTACTCTCCATAGGAGGACTCCCCCCATTTACAGGATTCATACCCAAATGAATAATTATTCAAGAACTAACAAAAAACGATATTCTCATTCTACCAACCCTCACAGCCATCACAGCACTACTCAATCTATATTTCTACATACGCCTCGCCTACTCCACAGCATTAACCCTATTTCCCTCTACACACAACATAAAAATAAAATGACAATTTCACTCCACAAAACGAATAACCCTTCTACCAACAGCAATTGTATTATCCACAGTACTCTTACCCCTCACACCAGCATTCTCCATTTTCCTATAGGAGTTTAGGTTAAATCAGACCAAGAGCCTTCAAAGCCCTGAGCAAGTATAATTTACTTAACCCCTGCCTAATAAGGATTTCAAGACCGCATCTTACATCAATTGAATGCAAATCAAACACTTTAATTAAGCTAAATCCTCACTAGATTGGAGGGATACATCTCCCACGAACTTTTAGTTAACAGCTAAATACCCCAGTCAACTGGCTTCAAGCTACTTCTCCCGTCGCGAGAAAAAAAAGGCGGGAGAAGTCCCGGCAGGATTGAAGCTGCTTCCTTGAATTTGCAATTCAAAATGATGATTCACCACAGGACTTGGCAAAAAGAGGACTCGACCCCCGTCTTTAGATTTACAGTCTAATGCCTACTCGGCCATTTTACCTATGTTCATAAATCGCTGACTATTCTCAACCAACCACAAAGACACTGGGACCTTATACTTGTTATTTAGTACCTGAGCAGGAATAGTAGGCACTGGCCTAAGCTTATTAATTCGCGCTGAACTGGGTCAACCTGGCACACTAATCGGAGATGACCAAGTTTACAACGTACTAGTAACAGCTCATGCCTTCATGATAATTTTCTTCATAGTCATACTTATCATAATTGGTGGGTTCGGAAATTGACTAGTCTCTCTAATAATTGGAGCACCTGACATAGCCTTTCCTCGTCTAAATAATATAAGCTGAACTGTATATCCTCCTCTAGCTGGAAATCTAGCACATGCAGGAGCCTCAGTAGAGTTTACCATTTTCTCCCTACATTTAGCCGGCGTGTCCTCAATCCTTGGAGCCATCAACTTTATTACGACCATTATTAATATAAAACCACCTGCTATAACCCAATACCAAACACCCCTCTTCGTGTGATCAGTCCTACACCAGTATTACTCTTACTATCACTACCCGTCCTAGCAGCTGGAATTACCATACTATTGACCGACCGAAACCTAAACACAACCTTTTTCCATCCCGCAGGAGGAGGCGACCCAGTCCTGTACCAACACTTATTTTGATTTTTTGGTCACCCCGAAGTATATATTCTAATCCTACCTGGCTTCGGAATAATTTCACATATTGTAACCTACTACTCAGGGAAAAAAGAACCTTTCGGGTATATGGGAATAGTTTGAGCTATAGTTTCTATTGGGTTCCTAGGCTTTATCGTATGGGCTCATCATATATTCACAGTTGGAATAGACGTAGATACACGAGCATATCTTACATCAGCCACTATAATTATTGCTATCCCCACAGGAGTAAAAGTCTTTAGTTGACTAGCAACACTTCACGGGGGAAATATTAAATGATCTCCCGCTCTAATATGAGCCCTAGGCTTTATCTTCCTATTTACAGTAGGAGGCCTAACTGGCATCGTCCTAGCTAACTCATCCCTAGATATTGTTCTCCACGACACCTACTACGTAGTCGCCCACTTTCACTATGTACTTCCAATAGGAGCTGTCTTCGCCATCATAGGAGGTTTTGTTCACTGATTCCCACTATTTTCAGGCTATACACTCAATTCAACATGAACAAAAATTCACTTTATAATCATATTCGTAGGTGTAAACATAACATTCTTCCCACAACACTTCCTAGGCCTATCTGGTATACCTCGACTCCGACTACCCAGACGCCTACACAACATGAAATACTATCTCATCAATAGGCTCTTTCATCTCACTAACAGCAGTTATACTAATAATTTTCATCATCTGAGAGGCATTTGCATCTAAACCAGAGGTATATAACAGTAGACCTCACCTCCACAAATCTTGAATGACTAAATGGACATCCTCCACCATACCATACATTTGAAGAACCAGCATACGTCAACCAAAATGATCAAGAAAGGAAGGAATCGAACTCCATCTAATCGGTTTCAAGCCAATATCATAACCACTATGTCTTTCTTTATAAATGAGATATTAGTAAAGCCTTACGTAACTTTGTCAAATCACAAGTGAAAACCCTGTATATCTCCATGGCATATCCCCTCCAACTAGGCTTACAAGATGCAACATCACCTATTATAGAAGAACGCCTACACTTTCATGATCACATTAATAATCGTCTTCCTAATTAGCTCTCTAGTCCTCTATATTATCACCCTAATACTTACAACCAAACTAACACACATCAGTACAATAGACACTCAAGAGGTAGAAACTATTTGAACCATCCTCCCAGCCATCATCTTAATCCTAATCGCCCTGCCCTCCCTACGAATTCTCTACATAATAGATGAAATTAATAACCCCTCTCTTACCGTAAAAACAATAGGACACCAGTGATACTGAAGTTATGAATATACTGACTACGAAGACCTAAACTTCGACTCCTACATAATTCCAACCTCAGACCTAAAACCAGGAGAACTACGACTACTAGAAGTAGATAATCGAATGGTTCTACCCATACAAATAACAATCCGAATATTAGTCTCCTCTGAAGACGTACTACACTCATGAGCTGTTCCCTCCCTAGGCTTAAAAACAGATGCAATCCCTGGACGCCTAAACCAAACAACCTTAATATCAACACGACCGGGTCTATTCTACGGACAATGTTCAGAAATCTGCGGCTCAAATCATAGCTTCATACCAATCGTTCTCGAACTAGTACCCCTAGAGAACTTCGAAAAATGATCTGAATCCATATTATAATCTGATTAAGAAGCTAAACTAGCGTTAACCTTTTAAGTTAAAGATTGAGAGCCGTAAACTCCCCTTAATGACATGCCACAACTAGACACATCAACATGACTTCTTACTATCCTATCTATATTCCTTACCCTCTTCACACTATTTCAACTAAAAATCTCAAAACATTTCCACTCCCCCTCCCCCAAACTAACACACACCAAAATAAAAGAACAACAAACTCCTTGAAACACCACATGAACGAAAATCTATTTACCCCTTTCACAGTCCCAATAATACTAGGTATTCCTATCACCACTCTAATCATCATATTCCCTACTATACTATTCCCAACACCAAATCGACTAATTAACAATCGCACAGTCTCCATCCAACAATGATTAACCAAACTTACATCAAAACAACTAAGAAATACACATAACCTCAAGGGACAAACCTGATCTCTAATACTCATCTCACTTCTCCTATTTATTGCTTCTACAAATCTTCTTGGAATATTACCCCACTCATTTACACCTACCACCCAACTCTCAATAAAGTTAGGTATAGCTATTCCCCTATGAGCCGGTACCGTCATTACAGGCTTCCGTAATAAGACAAAAATATCCCCAGCTCACCTTCTACCACAAGGCACACCCACTTTCCTAATTCCCATATTAGTAATCATCGAAACTATCAGCCTAATTATCCAACCAGTAGCACTAGCCGAACGACTAACTGCCAACGTTACAGCAGGCCACCTGTTATCTTACTCTCCATAGGAGGACTCCCCCCACTTATGTTAATTAATAGCTACCTTATTAACAGCTAAGGGTTTAAGTTAGTTCTCAGCAGGTTTGCACATTAGAATCATCCATGGAGGCTGTGTTCCAACCCCAGAAATTCTGATTCAGCAAATCTGGGACAGTGTTTAGCCAAATTTGAAAGAAACTTCTGCAGGTGATCTTGATGATCAGCCAGCCTGAGAACCTCTAATTAAATCCCTTACAAGCTAATACAATAATTTGCAGTCATATCAAGAAAAAAGCTCCCGCCCCAAACCACACGACACACGCTGTTCTCCAGAGAACTGTTTTCCAGAATACAGGTTTCCAAAATTTTCTGCTCAAACCTCTATTATTAAAATATCTTTGCGCGTACACTGTCAATATGTGATTCCTCTCATTTATAAATTATTGGGTGTGCCAAAAAGTGCCTTCGGTTTTTTAAGTAAAAATAAAAGATGTATTTTTCATTTTCACCAAGAACTTTATTGAACATTGTATTCACCCTTTTGTTTCACTACCTTCTGCCACTTTTCAGGCAACTTCATAATTCCACCTTCCCAAAACTTTTTATCTTTTTGAGCAAAGAACTGTTCCAGCTGCCTTTTGCAGTCTTCCAGGGAATTGAAATTTTTTCCATTAAGAGAATTTTGTAAAGATTGAAATAAATGGAAATCCGAAGGTGCAATGTCTGGTGAATACAGCAGATGAATCACAACTTCCCAGCCAAGCTGTAACAGTTTTTACCTGGTCATCAAAGAAACACACGGTCTTGCATTATCCTTGTGGAAGATTATGCATTTTCTGTTGACTAATTCTGTATGATTTTCGTCAAGTGTCACTTTCAGTTGGTCTAATTGGGAGCAGTACTTGTTGGAATGAACCGTTTGGTTTTCTGGAAGGGGCTGATAATAGAGGACTCCCTTCTAATCCTACCATATATGCAACATCACCTTCTTTGGATGAAGACCGGCCTTTCGTGTGGTTGGTGATGGTTCATTTCGCTTGCCCCACGATCTCTTTTGTTGCACATTATTGTACAGTATCTACTTTTCACTGCCCGTCACAATTTGTTTTAAAAACGGAACATTTTCATTATGTTTCAGTAGAGAATCACATGTGGAAATATGGTCAAGAAGGTTTCTTTCGCTTAACTTATGCGGAACCCGAACATCAAAGCAATGAACATAACCAAGCTGGTGCAAATGATTTCCAACGCTTGATTCGGATATTTTGAGTATGTCGGCTATCTCCCACATAGCTATCTTGAGTATGTCGGCTATCTCCCACATATCTCCCACATATCTCCCACATAGTGGTATAACATTGATTGTTCTCAATTATTGTTTCGATTTGATCGCGATCAACTTCAGCTGTCTACCGGACCATGGAGCACTGTCCAGTGAGAAATCTCCAGCACGAAACTTTGCAAACCACTTTTGACACAATCGATCAGTTACAGCACCTTCTCCATACACTGCACAAATCTGTTTTGCGTTTCAGTTAAATTTTTACCTTTCTTGAAATAATAAAGCATAATATACTGAAAATGTTGCTTTTTCTTCCATCTTCAATATTAAAATGGCAACACAAAAATTCACCAATTTTGATGTTTTTTAAATGCACGCTGATATGACAGCTGTCACATACAATCTAACAAAATTGTTTCAAACGAAGTTAAAGACAACTAAGTGCTACTAGAGCCATCTTACAGGAAAAATCGAACAAACCCAATATATATTTGTGAAACTGTATTAACATATTTTAGTATTACAAAACATACACAAAAGCAAAATTCAAAAGGATGAGATAAAATGAGTGTACTTGTCAGTAAATGGATCATTTTGAGCACATCGAGAAGTGGATACACTCTACTTTGGGGTTCCCTCCATGAATGTTTATTGAAGAAGAACACAATTCACCTTTTCTGCCACTTTCTGCAGCTTTTTAATGACACCACCTTATATTTAAACAGCACTGTACAGAGTATAGAGTGTGTTCACATCCAGAATCACATGTGATGCTCAAACACTCTACGCAAATAGGTTTAGTTAATACTAATAATCTGTCATAGATGAGGACGCTAAGGCCCAGCTGGGAGATTCTCAACGTCACACAGCTAAAAATGGTGGGGCTAAGACCAAAATCCAAGTCTTTGGTCTCAAAATTGAGTACTTCATAATCCAGGGCTCACCTGGGTAGGCCATAATGATTGTGTTTGCTTCCTCTTCTACTCCAAGGCAAAAGACAAGAAAAGGCTGCTTTTTAACTATGCTTGCTTTAGAGATTAATAGAGCTGCTTGCTGGAATTATACATATAATCAGATGCAGTAAGAACTGAATCAAATTTTACAGACTAGTTAAAAACAAACAAATAAACCAAAAACCCTCCACGCACTATCTGTACATCAGTGTAGTACACAGGATGACTTTGCCCCCGGGGGAACATTTGGCCACATCTGGAGATATTTTTGGTTGCCAACACTGGTGTGTAAAGAAAAAGTTGCTATCGACAACTAATGTTTAGAGGCCACGGACCTAGCTAACCATCCTACCATCTTACAAGGTCCAGGACAGCACCCACCACAAAGAAAAAAAAAAAGTTATCTGGCTCAAAATATCAGTAGTACTAGACCATGAAACCCTGCTGCAGTAGATCTGAAAGTTTTAGTTACGAATCCCTGTAAGTGGCTGATGAAATCTATACAGTTTCCCAAAGCACAAGTGTATGCACCCCAAATACTGCACATTTCCAGGGTGTTTATTGACTTGCTGAAGCGTATTTGTAGACCACAGTGTGAGAACCCTAGATCTACAGAGTGAGAAAAGCAATAGATCCGAGACTTCCATAAAATTGGCTTTGTTTTTTATAACTCCTCAGAGATATGAATCACTATCACGCATGTTCTGAGACTCCTGTTATTAAGCCAGAAGTTCATAAGCAGCCTAAGGATGTGAATGTATGAGTGCTTTGTGGGATATTAAAGTCATTCATTACCTAATCAAGTAATATGTGAACATTTTAACTGAGGAGGTTCACATAATCTCACTCCACAAGACATGTTTAATTAAAAAGTAAAAGACCACTAATCTCAAGGTGGACTTGGTGGGTTATTTTATTTCTTCTAGTCCTTTTGAGAGTGATTAGAGGATTTCCTTCACAAACTGTATCAGGTAGTGATTAAGAGGGCCCCTGGTGGATTATAATATTTTGTCTCATAAGGATACGAATGATTATTCCATTAAAGACTTGTCACCTGACTTGCTGAATTTAGGAGTCAGGGGGGAAATTATACAGTAGGCAGTTTGTCTTCAGTTACCTTCACTGTCTTTCTCTACCCTTTCTTCCCTTTTGGGTCAAAATTCTATCTGCCCAGCTCCTTCATTCCTCCCCTATCAACATCTGTCAGTTCTATACTCAGAACATGAATTCAAGCGATGTGTACTTTTCCCAGCACATATTGTTGAGTTTAAAAAAAAGTCATGGAATGAAAGTTGTTCTTATTTTCCTACTATTGAGTATTGTAAGCCTAAATACAGGGTTAAGAAATATCTAGAAACTGGAGGTACCCAATCTAACAGCATGAAGTATTAGTCCTGCTGAAGACATATACTGATTTAAAAACCAAAAAAAAAAAAAAAAAGTCACTTTCAATGTAGGCTAATACCTTACAATATCATATATATACAGTGGTCACATTTTATCTTAGCTAAAATAAGTCAAACAAACACATTTCTTTATCTATTAGTACATTAAATGACTTATGTTTAAAATTTACACTTTAAAAAATTGTTGTCCTGGCTTCCCCGGTGGCGCAGTGGTTGAGAGTCCGCTTGCCGATGCAGCAGACATGGGTTCGTGCCCCGGTCTGGGAGGATCCCACATGCCGCAGAGCGGCTGGGCCCGTGAGCCATGGCCACTGAGCCTGCGCGTCCGGAGCCCGTGCTCTGCAACGGGAGAGGCCACAACAGTGAGAGGCCCACGTACCGCAAAAAAAAATAAAAATTGTTGTCCTCATCAGTAACTGAAATCTAATTTGATATCTCCCATTTTAATTGGGGTTAACAGCATTGTGGATTTTTTTGCATATTTATTTAAATTCAACAAATATTTTTGAAGGCTTATTATCTGTAGAATCTTAAAATCTCCCAAATTCTAATTAGGTACAGATATATCAATCATTCAAAAATAAAGCATTAAAAAGGAGAATTTGATTCAAAATATAAGCAAAAGTATTAAAATACTGCTTAAATAAAAATATCCTTATTCAAGTCTCTCCTATGACAGAGAGATGGAGAAAGACATATTTAGCGAGCAAGCAGTCCAGGAAGAAAGCCAAGAAGCTCAGGGGTCTCCTCTTCTAAAAAAAAAACAAATACCCCGAAATGCTTGGGGTCCATAAAGTTTTTATGAGATTTCAAAACCAGTCTCCTTGCATTTGTGTTGGGCAACACTATAATGAATACAACATAATTCCTTCCCTTTCAAGATATCTATTCTAATCACTATTACTTACACACACACACACACACACACACACACACAAGGTTTTAGGAAATATATTTTATAATGATACAGTCTTCAAGCCTAATCAGTGTAACCCAGTCCTCAGGTGGTTTCTCATTTCTATAATTCTTTCTTTGCCTTACCAGATGTGAAGGTCCACCCCAAATGATGACTTAACAAAATTTGAAAATGTCACCTGCCAAAAGAAAAGATTATTCCATTTTCCAATCCCAGACTTTTCACTAACATTATTATATATTCCTCTGTAAGTATTCCTCCTATTTATGCAAATTACTGCTGATGCCAAGTACCTCCCTCATATAACCCTCACTCCCTTTTTCCTATGGTGGACAATTTTCCAAGGAATATTTATGCAGAGCAGGGCAACCTGCCCCTGAACAACAAAAAACTTTTCATAACATCCCATTGTGAATCTGACTGGAGACTTGGCCCTTGGCTCTCCACCCTCCCTTATCCATGTCCCTCCAGTATTAGTCAAATATGTCAACTCCATGGTAGGCCAGTTACTGTCATCCCCTCACTCTGTGTCATGTCACTGTTCATCACTTCTTTCTCCACTTTAACTACATCTTCCTCCTCTATGCACCATAGTTCTTATTTATACTCTGGACTGAACGAGGTGGAGAAGGAAGTGTTAAAGGTTTGGGTAAACCTGGAGTTACTATTGTTACCTAATATTCAACGAAGATATTAAGTGTAAAGCCATACTTGAAACTTGACAACCATGCCCATGGCTGGTTACATAATTTGCGGCTCTAAGTGCAAAATGAAAACACAGGGTTTCTTGCTCAAAGAGCAAGAAAAAATGCCAAAGGCACTGAAATATAAACTGCTTTCCCCTTTTCTGCAGTTTATCTCAAACTGTCATGGTGTTTCCTACTTGTTCACTGGGAGAACCTTCACAGGCACACTGGCAGCTCTGCACTGCAACTGTGTGTTCCAGGCCCATCAGCTGCAGGGTTCTCTTTTTAACCAGGCATCCAGCTAACATGCTGTGCCCTGGCTGGGGCAGGAAAGTCAACCTCCTTTTCCCAGTAGCTCACCGCTCAAACCACAGGAGACAAATGACTCCCAAAGAAGAGCAAGCTCCAAGCCAGGATGCACTCAGTAACTGAATGGGTAGACGAGAGGCTAGCACCGTGCTCCCAACCTCAGAAGTCACTGGCCCCAACCATGCCCACGCCCACTTCCTCATAAGTGTTCAATGCCAAGTCTATCAAATATAGGACTCAGGATAGTATTGGAACTTATTCATCCACACAGGGCTAGTAAATGACTAAAATACTCAATGAGCTGAAAAAGAACGGCCTTCAGGTTGCAAAAGTCCCTACTTGAGCTTAGTGTCACCATGGTTTTTCTTGTCAGTCTAGCTGACCTAAACACCACTGAGATCCATTCTGTCTGCTCTTTGGAACATCCTCCAGAAAAATGGAAAGACAAAAAAAGAGTGGGGGGCAGGAAACCACAGTTCACTACAAAAGTATCAGGATCACACTGAAATATTTTGTTACCATAAAACACCTTTGGGTAATTCACCAACTCTTGGATTTAATGCTGTATTGACATAAACATTTTAACTAAAAAGTGAACATATTTTTCCAGTATGCATTTTTTTGGAATGCTGAGCAAAATAATCCACAGGCTCACTTGCTCTGCTGCTTTGCGATGTCCCAGGATTAGGCATGCTTCACCTGCTGAGTTAGACTGTAAATTATTTGTTTTGTCATAGAAATTTCTAGACCACAGGAGAGAAAGAGAAAGAGAAAGTGTGTGTGTCTGTGTGAGAGAGAAAGGGAGAGACAGAGAGACACAGAGAGATAAAGGGTCTCACCAGACTATTTCTTATACAATCCAACGTCCAAATTACATTCAGCTATTATGCTCTCTGCTGTAACTCAATTATCCAAATAACCTAGTCCCCAGAGCTAGAGGGGTGCCTCCTCCAGGCTTGAGGCAGACAATAACAGTGTTTTCCAGGTTCATCACTGAGAACGCCATGCAGGACTAACTCAGACTCCCTATGCATCAAACAAATGGGTGTCCCTTTCATAATGAACTTCTCATACCTTGACTTACATTAAGCTAATACAAGAAGCAAAGCTCCTAGACCTCGCTCTCATGAAGAAAGAGCTCTCTTTTACCTTATCAGGGAAACAAAAAGAAAGTTATTTCCCCAAATAGACAATAGAGACAAGCATATAAATAATGTTTCAAGTGGAGGATGTGCATATGGTCCTAATTTAATTCCTCTCAGTGTACACATGGAGCTATCCTGCAGGCAAGAGCACATTGATGGAAGTTGGCATCTTTAAAGAATGATGGCCTTGGTTTTTTTTATTGGCCTCTTGATCGTTTACAAAAATATATTTCATTAGAGATGTAAAAATGTTTTGATCCCCTGTTGGAATTTTCTTAAGGACCATCCAAAGTATCCTCTATGGAAACAAAACAGCAATTTGACACACTATAAAAAGTTTATAAATGATTACACATAATGGATTCCAGTAGTGAGTATTTCCAGATTCTTTTAACTCTAAAGTAATTATTTAATTAGCTTGTCTGTGCTACAAAGTTCTAAAGAGACAACTATATTTTGTGTTACAGAGCTCTAAGGAGATGGTTAATACTTGTGGATCAGTAAGCAGATAAAGGATTTCAAAACCACATTTGATGAAAAATATTTTTTCCTCTTTCTCCCAGGTTGTGAGACACAATTATTTATGTATTATCCAGTCAGTAGGCAAATATGATTAGCGTAAGTTTTTTCCTAAATATTAAGAAAAATGTTTGCTCTGGCTTCTATGTATTGAGGACATAAAATGAAACATTTTTCCTCACTATTACACTTCCCAAAGGATTCAATATTTAACAGAAAATACCAACTTTGCAGTAATAATGCTGCTTTTAGTGATAGTATATATATACAAATTCAAGTAGTACAGATTACACTAATATATTTAAATCTGATTTTATTAATAAATTTAATTTTTTTTAACTAAAAGCAAGTTTTCTGAATAAATTATTTCACAATAATAGGCTTTCAGGAGAATGCCTTGCTATATATCTGACATTTTGTCAGAGTTCAGGGATAACATTTTAAAAATCTCATCTATTAAAAAACAAAGATTTTGTATATAATAAAAATTACAATTTAGCCTACAAATTAATTTATCAGAATGCTTATCAGATATATATTTATCGCAAGTATCTTAAAGATGTGGCAGAAAATATAGCATGTTTGTGATGGTAACACATTTTTTTGAGGGAAAACCTCTCAATGTACACATTTTGGCAAACACAAAGTCAGTGGCTTAATTTTCTTCACATCTGTATCCTTGCTTCCACCTCCCCTACCTCTCTCTCTCCTTTCCAAAATAAAGGCAATACTTCATACACATGTAACTCTTCCTATTATAATTAACATTCAATATAAATACACTTCTTTTAAAATAAAATAATACACGACACATGGGCATGTACAACTTGTTTAACTCATGATAGCTGCTTCCTTCTCGGGCCCCATTCTAGCTGTTTGCTTCCTATAAACATCCTTTCAAACTGCTGTTGAAATTATTCCATCTCTGGCCCATAAGAATTCCCAATCAATAATTCAGTTTAACAATATATCAGGAAGAGATATATTTTAGTTTAGAAATTAGTATTCTTACATTTCTGTAAAATTATAAACCCTACAAGTATTCTCTGCAGGCAAAATCAAATCTTATCAATCAAAATTCAATCAGATTTGGAAAATGGGTTATTAATGAATGATAGCTGCTATATTTATTGAGCCTCTGTGACTTTCAGAGCTCTGTTTCAGTAAACATGAAGGAATGACAAAAGAGGTAACTTCTTTTTTCTTAAAGGGGTTAAATTTGAATTCTGAGAGATACTGTGTAAAAAAAGATGTTGTATAAATAATACTAGTAGAAAGGAGAGATAGAGTCAGGAATAAGAGATAACTAATTTTTATGATTAGCAAGTGGATTATAACATGAAATAATATGAAGCAGTGAGTGGGAGAAAATTATGATTTTAGAACCAACATACTAAAGTAGGCAGCAAAGGGACAAACAAATGAGGTTGAATTGGAGGTGACTGAAGAAGAAAACTTGAAAAGAAGATGAGATCTTATAACTAGGGGTGATGTTTTAGGCATACTGTTAAGTATGGGAAGATGGCTGAAAATACGCAAGTCACTTCTCCCCAGAGATTCATAATAGAGGCACAAATTAGAGTCCAAAAGTTAAAAGGGAACCTCTAAGCTCAATAGCAGGAAGAATGTAGAGGAGCCCGGAGAGCTAAAGAAAAAGAAATAGGGCAAAAATGAGACAGCATTGGGAAGGTTTTGGTCAATAAATCGAAACCAATTAGAACAGAACTGATAGACAACTAAGAAGAGGTAAGCAACAGGTTTAAAGCTAAGCCTGCATCTTGCATTTGATTCAAACTCCTATTCTAGGAACTACAATCTGGCTCAAGTGAGCTAAACATGTGAAAGAAAGTGACATAACAAAGAGTCACTGATCAAACATGGAACCCTACTGTCTGTGAATTCCCTAGTAACGAATAATAGTCCATTGATGTTTACTTTTTGGAGATATGTTAAGCATCTATTTCAAATGGAATACAACAGGAAATTATAGATAATGTTTGGCAGTTTTTAAATTTGATAATATTTACAAACCTGCGTTTACATAGAAAAAAAGGTTTTTTGATTTTGGAACTTCGCTGTATTTCTTATTATGATAACTCTCAAATTATCATTTTTTTGGCCACTTCTTATGTTAACCACAGGCAATAGGTTGAGGAAGATATAGATCATTCCAGGCCAAGGAAATAACCTGCTTTTTTACTGATATATAGATTTTTAGTTTTCAGGTATAATTAACCATTCACTAGATTGATGCTTTACTGTTCCTCTACAAATTGCCCCAGGAGAAAGAACCTAACCTGCTATTTCAAGCACACTGATTCCTTTAAATTAATTTCCTTTTTAGATCCCTCATTTGTTCATGCTTCTCCCAGTTCTTGGCATTTATACCTAAAATTATATTCTGCATGCTGCTTGTAATTATCTATCCCCTATCAGAATCTGCATGATTTCCCACACTTCAGACTTACATGAACATATTTGAGATTATAACTACAGTCTTGTATTTTTGTTCAGTAATTTTAAAATGTCTAAAAGCAATGAATCTTTTGCCAACAGAGATTATGGAATATAGTCTATGTAAATGGTTCTTTATCTTTTGGGGGTTTGGACCTCTTTTAAAATTGGATAAATGTCTGTTTTCTCTAGTAAAACGCATGCAGGCACACAAACACACATTTTCATATACGTTTAAATTACTTCCTGAAATAAAACAAATTTATTTACTTCCTTATTTATTTAGGCTATTACAAAACTACTACACTAGATGTTTTCCAGGTTAGAAAAAACAAACTTTTTTCTCCATACCCCACGCTGTAAGAAGTTTCATAATAATACAAATTATATTCTTAGACAAAGCTGGTGTTCATGGGTAGCATTTCTTCATTCTGTCTTACTTCTACATTTTAACACCGAACTATGGAAAGTTTAGAACATCCTATGTTTCTTCTTTCCTCCGTGCCGTTTCCTAATGCCCAGTACATCTTTGTTCCTCTGTATTCCTTATCTCAAGAAAATAGCTTCCACATCACTTCTCCTCCAATATCACCAAAAATCTTCATGATTCTACATCTAATAGATGGTTTTGGAACTTGACTTTGCAGTAGCCCTCAATGTTGTTGCCAATCACCTCATATGTGATCTACTCTCCCTTCTTGGGTTTCATAGTCCCTCACTTTGTTTTTTGTTCCACCCCATAAGCTGCTTCTCTTCTTCCACACAACTTAAGTTGTTCATTTCAAGTAATACATGTAATATTTCCCAGGGTTGCTCATTGATCTGTTTATCTTATTACCCTGCATTCTCTTCCTAGGCAACCCATGCTCACCATAGCTTCACAATAATGACTCCCATCTTATTTTATAGCCAATGCGGATCTTTTCTGAGCTATATGCACATATATCTAAATTCCTCCTGAGTATTTTTTGTATGTCTAAATTAGTTATCAAGTTCAACCGAATGGATGATCGTTTGGTCCTATATCTAAACTTGGTTCAGTCATTTCAAATCAGTGAATTGTACTCAACAAAGTAGAAGCCTAGGGGTTATTCTTGGGACCCTGCTGTCATAGCCTGGTTTCCACAAAATGCAGAGCCTAAAGCAAAGAGATGTGTGCTACTGCTTTCCTAGGGAGGGAAGTCGCATGGAGCTACATTGAAAGACAAGGGATGTGAGACAGAAGGGATTAAGAACCAACATGAAGATGCCTACTAAGTGCCACTAACTGTTCCATCTCCCAGACAACTCTCTCTAGTAGACATAAACTGCATTTCAAGACCGTATACTCAGAAGGGAAAAGGGGCAAGAACCGATCCACTAAATCCACTTTTCCAAGGGTCAATGAAACCAAATGTTAACCTGGCTGAGATTAAGTTTGCAAGGATGGGAAACACAAATTCTGCTTTTGGGTCACTGGAAGGATGGTAAGAAAAGCCAACCCTAATTCCACCCCATGGTTCCCACACCTGAATATTTTAGGTGTTGTAGACAGTACTGTACATCATCTGTTGGTTTATTACATAATCCCACTGAACAGGCCACTCTGATGGTGGTGGAGTAAGACAGTGAACTCTGGGGACATAGATATCACATTTCCATTCTCATAAAATATGTCCCTAGCTCTCACACACGATTGAGTGGGCTAAAAATATCAATAGGCCAGTCTTTCTGTAAGTCTTTAAATGTAACAGAGACTGAATTAACAAATGAACATTACAGGACCCTACAGTGAAACAGAACTCTGGCTCACAATCTCAAGCAGCCAGTCTAGTTTAGCTAAACCACGACCTCTGTAATAACTAGCTCAAAGTGGTTAGGACTTTATCAAAAACTGTCAGCTTCCCTAATTTTTGCCTATCACCTCAGGATGAACCAGAGAGAACCAAGTATGCTGCCCTAACAATCACAAAGAATGACCACTTCTAGTTAACCCTTTTCCAACTTTCCCATGTCAAAAATCTGCAGTCAAGGTATACCTTAAGCCTTTTCTTTTTACACTGTAAATCTTCTACCCAACCTTCTCTGACTTTGGGTGTTGAGCAAATGCAAGTGAACTTGGCTGAGTCCCTTGCTATAGCAGTCTCTGAACAAATGACCTTTGCTAAGCATTCATCAGAACCAAAATTCAATTTGCTTATATACATGTCTCCTAGTCCGACCATGACTGCTTCAAGGGTAAAATTCTCATTTGACTTTATTTGAAATCCTTAGTTATGTGTTTGGTAAACAAGTCACATGTAATCAATATTTGTTTATATGAAGGAAAACACAAAATGAACAAAAAGAATAAATATAACAGCTACAACAGTAGAGGCAGCAAGAAATAGAAGTCGGGGAAGTAAGATAGCTGTATGATTATGAAAATGTGTAAGTATTAAAACAATAAAATTCTCTAAATTAAACTCAAATTTATAATGGTGGATTAAACATAACTTCAAGGTAGAGAACAGGAAGATAAAAGGGGGGAATTCCCTGGCAGTCCAGTGGTTAGAACTCTCTGCTTTCACTGCTGAGGGCCCGGGTTGGATCCCTGGTCAGGGAACTAAGATCCTACAAGCCACACAGCATGACCAAAAAAGAAAATGAAACAATAAAAGGAAGATAAAAGGGAATTTCGAGAAAATTAATGACCAAAGGAAGCAGAGTTCATTAACCGTGGTGTATTGTTATGACTCAGCTCACCGTAGAGAGAGTGTGATTTTCTCAAAAGAATACAGACTTTAGCATCAAGTAAAACTGGTTTGAACCCTGACTCTAATACCAACATTTATTAAACCACTTTCACCTCCAGTAAGTTAAGGAAATACGTAGCTGGTTATTAAACATGGTTCTATAAATGGATTAGTCACACTCCAGTTAATATACAGAGAATATAACCCGACACATTTCTTACTATCTTTTAAAAATTCTGATACCAAAAATAATTCTCAGCTCTTCAATAGTCTTGTCTAAAAAGTAGACTTTTACCTCTTGATGTTATTATGAGGATGAATATTTTATAATGAAATGAAGACACCTGCAATGTACTTTACCTGGAAGGCACTTAATGTTACTTCCTACCTCCCCAAAGACACCAACTGGAGAGAGATTTTAGTACACCTATTCATGACTGTTTTTTTGTTTGTTTATTTTTGCGGTACGCAGGCCTCTCACCATTGTGGTCTCTCCCGTTGCGGAGCACAGGCTCCGGACGCGCAGGCTCAGCAGCCATGGCTCACGGGCCCAGCCGCTCCGCAGCATGTGGGATCTTCCCGGACCGGACACGAACCCGCGTCCCCTGCATCGGCAGGCGGACTCTCAACCACTGCGCCACCAGGGAAGGCCTCATGACTGTTTTTGATGTAAGTTCTATGAACTCCAAGTGGCTCTCAGTTAATACTATTGTAAACTCCTTATCACCAAAATAAGTTATCCTTTCTTGCCACAAACCTTTTTAAAAATAACATAGATAAGGGAGTAATTTTAACTTGAGAAATTGGCTGAGGTTTCATAAGTCGTTTTAACTGGATATGGAAAAATTAGAGTGATGTTAATAGATAGAACTTTTAGGAAAGAACATTTTTGGCAGAGGAGATAGAATTGCTAAGAAACGGAGATGTGAAAGAGCAGTCTAAAAACACAATCTAAAAATGACTCAGTTTATAGGATATGTCTACTGTCTAAGCTGGAAGCAGGTATGAATGGCTTGGGGAGAAATCATTTAAGTAGGGATCAGATGATGAAGGGAAGTGAAGCTTCCGGGAGTTTTTCTAAAGGCAAAAAAGAGACTCCATGGGTTTCTAACCAAATGGGCACATGTTTTTATATGCATTTAAAAGATAATCCATGCAATCCTAAATTCAACATTTTAAAGGGAAAAGAATTGGGAATTTGGTGATAACAAATAGAGTATGAAGAAACAATTTCAGTCTTAACTATAATGTAAAAAAAATTTTAATGGAGAAGCTTAAAAAATAATGTGTATAAACCCACGCTCAAGACTGGAACTGCAGCTTTAATATAAGTGAGCTAATTTAATAAAACCATATATTGGTTTGGTTTTTTCATTTAGGTCTCAAAGAATCTCTTGAAATGTTTTTCAACCAGAAATACATGGATATAAATAATGAGATCCAATGATTAATCTCAATAATCTCAAAAATCAAGTAACTTTCACAGGTTATTACCTTGGTCCCCAGGGTGGGGAGTAAGCACTTATTGGATATTCAGGATGACAGAAACTTTTTCCAGCACAAAGTCTATGGGACTTCATTCTACCCCATTAATTTTCTTTCCAAGACTCTTGCTTATTGTATTTCATATATTGATATGAAAATGGCTTAATATATCAGCTTCAGTTTCTCCACATTTATGAATGGCCATTGTTCTTAAGGTATTCACAGATTTTTCCTCCTAACTGGCTGTGTTTCCCCTTGCTTCTCTGCTGCACTGGATGAATTGGTGCAGATACTGGAGGGCATCAGGCTTTGCCTAGTACTGTGCTCTCCTGTTTTGGCAGCTGACACAAGCTACAACCAGAGCGTCATCTCAACTAAATTCCATGCAAGGCCTGTTGCTATGCTGGGCTTTGTTTTGTTGCTTTATTTAATAAGGTTAAAATCTTAAGGAAAATAAACAGTGTCTTCTGAACCATCTGTTCTGCTTTGATTTTGTCCCAATCCCAACTTTATGTTCTACCTCTTCAAAATAGACTCACAAGTTTCTAAACATATTTAAGGAAATATCCTAGCTACCTAGAGAAGAGTGTCCCAGGTGTATAACTGTATGATGAGTCAGACATCAAAGGAAACTAAATTGGACAACTTTTAGAGCTTTGATTCAGGGCTCAGTTTATGATATTGACAAGATTAGAATTTAATGCAGATATGTATACCCTTAACTATAGCTTTTATGTTTTCCTTCTTCCCAGGCTATTATTTCATGCCAATATTGTGATTATTGTAAAGAATAACATAACCATTGTGACAGAATGAATTATTATTAAAATAAACTATCAATCCCAGGATGGGAAAGGCTATTCATTGAAGGGATTGTGTGAAAAAATAGTACCAGCTGGACCATTGTGTTGATCTGCATGAATTGAAAAGGTTTTAACCCTGAAATGACCAAGGTCCCTGTTTTTCTTTTTCTTTTTAATGCCTCAAAGCTGTTTGCCTTACAGCTTTTCATGTCTAAGATATCAGAAAGAACCCCAGAGGCACTGGCACCATGAATACACACAACTGTGATTATCAAAATGCATTTAAAGAACTCAGTGGTATTTCTGTGGCTCTCTGGAGTCACATACAAATATAAGCTGTCATATCCAAAATACTGATTTAATGGATAAAATATAATGTCTGGAATTAAGAATCAAATTCTGTTCCTGAGTTTCCTAGGAACACAGTGGGTGTCTGGAGAGGAATATTTAAAATTATATAGTGACACAATTTTCCCGACCACTCTAACAGGAATACAGATAATTACATTCACATGACTATAAATGTAAACTATGCTAAGTCCTACAGTCAACTGGCTATAAGTAAATATATTTAGGGCAAAGTATTCCAAAGCACTAAAAATAAAATATTATACGTTGCCATGCTAATGAGAAGAATGATCTGTTTAAGAAAACATCCTTCTTGTTGGTTAGAACTAGGTTTCAATTATCTTTTCCTTTCTTTCCCTTCTATAATCAGTAGGGACATTCTTATCTAGGAGGTAATGCAATGAAATCTAATTCCATCAGAACACCCACCTCCTAGAGAAATGGAAATAAAAACGAAAATAAACAAATGGGACCTGATGAAACTTAAAAGCTTTTTGCACAGCAAAGGAAAACATAAACAAGATGAAAAGATAACTCTCAGAATGGGAGAAAGTATTTGCAAATGAAGCAACTGACGCGGATTAATCTCCAAAATATACAAGCAGCTCATACAGCTCAGTATCAAAAAAACAAACAACACAATCCAAAAACGGGCAGAAGACCTAAACAGACATTTCTCCAAAGGAGATATACAGATTGGCAACAAACACATGAAAGTACGCTCAACATCACTAATCATTAGAGAAATGCAAATCAAAACTACAATGAGGTATCACACCTCACACCTGTCAGAATGGCCATCATCAAAAAATCTACAAACAATAAAGGCTGGAGAGGGCGTGGAGAAAAGGGAACCCTCTTACACTGTCGGTGGGAATGTAAATTGATACAGCCACTATGGAGAACAGGATGGAGGTTCCTTAGAAAACTAAACATAGAACTACCATATGACCCAGCAATCCCATTACTGGGCATATACCCTGAGAAAACCATAATTCAGAAAGAGTCATATACCACAATGTTCATTGCAGCTCTATTTACAACAGCCAGGACATGGAAGCAACCTAAGTGTCCATCGACAGATGATATATACAATATATTCCATTGTATATATGTGCATATATATGAATGCACATATTTACAATGGAATATTAGCCATAAAGAGAAAGAAAATTGAGTTATTTGTAGTGAGGTGGATGGACCTAGAGACTGTCATACAGAGTGAAGTAAGTCAGAAAGAGAAAAACAAATACCGTATGCTAACACATATACATAGAACTTAAAAAAAAAAAAGTTTCTGAAGAACCTAGGGGCAGGACAGGAATAAAGGCACACACGTGGAGAATGGACTTGAGGACACAGGGAGGGGGAAGGGTAAGCTGGGACAAAGTGAGAGAGTGGTATGGACATATATACACTACCAAATGAAAAATAGATAGCTAGTGGGAAGCAGCCACATAGCATAGGGAGATCAGCCCCGTGCCTTGTGTCCACCTAGAGGGGTGGGATAGGGAGAGTGGGAGGGAGAAACAAGAGGGGAGGGATATGGGGATATATGTATATGTATAGCTGATTCACTTCGTTATAAAGCAGAAACTAACACAACACTGTAAAGCAATTATACTGCAATAAAGAGGTTTAAAATAAATTAATAATTCCATCAGAACTTTACAAACCCAGATAAAGATGTTCTCTTTATTCTGCCTTAATAGTGAAGTACAGCCTTTCCATATTCTTCTTTAAACTGTTTATATAAATATTAAACTGTTTCTGGTAAAGTCTGTTTTCTTTCTGGTAAAGTCTGTTTTCTACAGGGCTCTACTTAACGGGTCAGAGTTCTCCTAGCAAGAGAAAGACAAAACTGAGACCTGCTTGGAAAAAAATGTATATCTTACTTTCACAAAATGTATATCTTTTACTTTCACAATAATTATAAACAGTTTACTTCAGAGACTTCTCCCCTGGAGAGGAGTCATGAGAAGCCTCATGAAAACAAAAGTTTTATAGTAAATAAATAAATAAATAAATAAATAAATAAATAAATAACTATGTGTTCTACTACCCTCTCTAGGTTCCTCAGAAAACATAGTAACGTAAGAAAATTTCTAAAATGTCCTAAATTCTGTGTTTCTAGCTTATCTAATCACAAAACCTTCTTTTGAGAAACAGCTATATTAATCTCCTTCATGACAATTCCATGAAACCCATTTTTAGATGTGCTGATTTGACATCCTACCACTTACAAAACATATTTACATTCAACTTCACATTTGAGCCTTGAAAAATTCACTATATTAGTACAGCAACCTTCAGAGATTTTTCTCACTTTTAATAATAAGGCTGGAGCAACTTGGGCTGCAAGCTGACCCAAGTTTATAGACTCAATGTGAAATAAAGACAGCTATCACTTACTGAGAACCTTTAGGTACTGAACACTGTCCTAGATTGTTAAATTCATTATTTCAAAATCCAAAATTCGGGCTTCCCTGGTGGTGCAGTGGTTGAGAGTCCGCCTGCCAATGCAGGGTAGGCGGGTTCGTGCCCCGGTCCGGGAAGATCCCACATGCCGCAGAGCGGCTGGGCCCATGAGCCATGGCCGCTGAGCCTGCGCGTCTGGAGCCTGTGCTCCGCAACGGGAGAGGACACAACGGTGAGAGGCCCGCATACGGCAAAAAAAAAAAAAAAAAAAAAATCCAAAATTCACTTCATGATATGGGTATTTTCACATGAAGAAATTAAACCTCTGAAAATGTAAGCAATTTGTAGACACTAAATACATACAGAGATAGTATGTAAACTTTAGTCTATTTGCCTTCAAAATTCAGACTTCCTTCCACTTACTTTACTCTCCAGTATCTCTGCACCTGGTATGATGGAGTGAACACTCAGTTACAGATAAGTGAGGGAATATGAAGATTAGTTTTTTCAATTGGGTTTAGATAGTAAGATAGTCTGAGAAAGGGATTCTCAACTCCCGGGTTCATAATGATGAGGGTAGTTTTTTTATTAAATAAAACTAATTTGCCCCCTTTTCTCCTTAAAGAAATTACAGAAGAAGGATCACGCTTCTCTCCCCTCATGCAGTTCTGTGACCTCAGTCCATCCACTGCTGCCTGGGATGCCCAGCTCCCCACAATGCTGCCCTGCAGAGCTCTCCCTGCCAATCACCTGCCACTCACCCTGCAAAGTAGTCTCAATCAACTTTGCCCCATTAAATAACCACCCCCCCGGTGGAACTCAGTGAAGGCTAAACAAATTCAATTGCTTTTTTCCTTTCTTTAAGCAAAGCTAATATTTACTTTTGTGGTCTGTGAGGCTTGATAAGAATGAGATACTCTCAAAGTGAAAAAGAAGGAATAAGTTTTTCTAATCAAAATATAAAAATCTGTCTGTGATCCTGTCCTATAATTTCTTTCTTTTCATTCACAATTTTCTTTTAAAAGCCTTTTCTCAATGAGAAATTGCTTCCATGACTCTAACGGCTGAAATATGAGAATCATTAATAATCATAAGTGACAATGAATGCAGGTATTTCTGATACTGAACTCTACTTTTAAATAGCTATTTAGGGGACTTCCCTGGTGGTGCAGTGGTTTAGAATCCGCCTGCCAATACAGGGGACGTGGGTTCGATCCCTGACTCCGGAAAGATCCCACATGCCGCGGAGCAACTAAGCCTATGCGCTACAACTACCGAGCCTGCGCTCTAGAGCCCCCGAGGCAAAACTACTGAGCCAGCGCACCTAGAGCCCGTACTCCACAAGAGAAGCCACCGCAGTGAGAAGCCCGCTCACTGCAATTACAGAAAGACTGCATGCAGCAAGGAAGACCCAATGCAGCCAAAAATAATTTTAAAAATAATAATGATAAATATTGTATTTATTGAAATATTTTTTCCTGTTAGTAAACTATGGAAAAATTGTCAATTTTTAAAAAATGTTATTCTTCTTGTAATTCTCAAAAAAAAGATGCTCCCTTAAGGAAGGAGAAAGGGGAGCTTATCTTCACTCCTCTGACAAATCTTTCATTACATTTCTCTTCAGATATCTATAGTTTCCTAATTTTAATAAAGTTATTTGACACATTAAGAGATCATCCAAAGTACCTCACTTACTCCTAAGAAATATGTTACTTACTGAAATATCTGAACGAACAAAATGATACTTGTTTTTCAAAGAGACATTAGTTGACTCTCCCCCTGAAATTAGATTACTAATCATAGTCTACAGTGTCTGTTTAAGGAAGTTCCAAAACTAGGTCACAGCTATTACTAAACATTACAGGATTGAGATACTAATACATGTAGAAACTTGCATGAATTAAAAAGGCAAGAGCCACGTAGAAGCTTTTGGTTCAAAGTTGCTTCTCACAGATAATATTTTATATGCTTCAAAATTGCTAAGAGACTAGATCCTAAATGTTCTCACCACAAGAAAGAATTAAACATGTCATGTGATAGAAGTGTTAGTTAAAGCTACTGATATTAATCATATGGCAATATACAAATGTATCAACACATTGTATACCTTAAATTTATATAATGTTTTATGTCAATTATACCTCAAAAAAAAGAAAGAAAAACTGATTTAATCAATTGGGTCATCAAACTCTCAACAACTGGCATGGGCTTTTAAAAAATAGTGCTCACATTTTTTGATAAGCTAATACTACATAAAATATACTTTCAGGGTAATTTTCCATATTCAAGGAAACAATGTTAGGTTTTTTTTTTTTTTAAAGCTTGGGAAATACTGAACTAAAGAGGTGTCTATTTAATATCATATAAAAAGAAAAACAATATGAATGAATGTGCCCTTTAAGCTTTAGTATTCAGTTTTATTTTCTACCTTTGGGGTATATTACTTACTCCAATTACAATTACCCAATTAAGTTTTAAGTGCTGATTAGAATCACTTTTTAAGAAAATAAAAGATAGCTTGTTTATTATTCTTTCCACAAAGTATCTGTATTGATATTATTCAGGGTTCACGGAGGGGGTGGGGGTCACCTAGACAATCCAGGTTATTTCATAAAAATAACTTAACATGGAAAAACAAAGTTGCTAGAAGACCTGAAAAGAAAACCTCAGGAAGATGAGGCAGCCCAGAGAACAGAAACTGCAGACAGCTGGTAATACCTTACAGACAAGGGTAGGAGTGGGTGTAACTGGAACCCAGGGGCTGGGGCCAGCAGCAGTCCTGCTGGATGGGTGCTGGGACCAGTAAGGGAGGGACTGTCCCCAATGGATCTGAAAGCCTGGAAGAGATGCTCCCCTAGAAGGGAAAGGAGCCGGTGGCCTGGCCTTTGCCTTCCTCACATTTTGCAGTCTCTCATGAAACCTAGTCAGAAACCAAAATTTTCAGTGGTCTGGTCCTGAGACACAGGAAGGAGTAAACCTGAGAACGATGGACTGAAGAACAGTGTTTAGTCATATAAATGGGACAATTCTATTTATCCTAACCAGATAAATAGAGACTATTAGAAGAAGTTTAAGCATAACATCTTAACATTCTCTAATTTTAACATTCTCTAATAATAAAGTGCCAATTATCTAATGTTTCGAAATTTGCTTCATTCAGAACAGCTCTTTGGTTATCTAGCCACGCTAATGTCCATGTAAAAATGAAATTAAATAAATGTCACATTTCAGATGCTCCAGTATCAAGTGAAAAATATTCAATTCTCCCTTTAAATCAAAAGAACTAAATCAAATAAAATGCAAGAAGAATTAAATTATAAAGTATTACCTATTTCTTACAAAGGACACAATACTAAAATGTATTCACGAGGTTCAAATGTCTGTCTTGACTATTTTAAGCTATCTACAGATTCTCTCAAATATCCCTTCATGAGAGAAAATCACCTGTTTTTGCAAAAAAAAAAAAAAAAAAAAAAAAATCCAAGAGAAATATAAGACTAGATTTTGGAAACATTCATAGTAATAAACACCAACAAAATAAAATTATTTCTTTATAAATAAAATGCCAAGGGAAAGAAAAAAAAGAAGAAAAGCTCACAAAAACATAGCATGAAAATTATTTTCATTGCAGTAATCAAACTTCAATCTCAGAGGCAAAACTAATCTTAACTACTAGGAATATAGTAGAAAGAGAAGTCCTCTGATGGCTAAACTAGCATGAATAGCAAAATATAATGTACCAAAGGGTCATCATGAAAATAAAACAAACTGAAACATATTTTCAGGCATTATTATATTATTATTTAAATTATCTGGATAAATACTATATCACAGATAAGCTCATTGTGTAATCAAGATGTCCCCAGACTCCACCAACCTGAAACTCCAAAATCAAGTCATGTTTGTCATGCTTCTTTTGGTGTCTAAACTATGACGGCCTTTGAGGTCCCATGACCCAAAATGCAGGAAACACATTCTTCCGCTAAGTTTCCACCCCAAATAAATTTTGGAAATTCTTGAAAAATCAATTACATTAGTCTATCAGGAAGATGTTTTAAACCCTCAAGAAACCTTGTTCAAAATGGTCACTTGTCTACAGCTATGACTTTCCCTGTGTGTTCTACAAGTGGACACTTATGATGGGAAAATAGAATCATTTATCATCTCATAACTGGCTTCATCAAGCTGTTTGCTGCTTTTTTCACATTCATTCTCCTACCTTAATTCTCAAAAGGCCAGCCAAATCCAGGCAATGATTCAGCAAAGATTTACAGAAGGCTTAGGAACATGAATGCCAAAGAGAAGAGGACAACTTCGAAGTGGATATTTAACAGCAGTGCTCCCAGAGTCAGCTGAACACACCACTCCAAACAGCGTTCTGCCCAGGCTGCCTCTTCCCTTACGACCTCCCCTTATTTCTTGAATCTCATGGCTGGTACCAGCCATGAGATTCAAGAACTGGTATGTGTCCTGCCATGTCACCTCCACCCTGAATACAGGCCCCAAACCAGACACAACACAAGCCAGAGATGCAGCTCAAGTCCACACTGAAGACAGACCACATAATCGTGCAAAGTAACGCGATTCTTTATTGCTCTGAACACAGTGATTTAAAAATGAGATTTTAAGTTTTACCTTTAACCAAAAAAACCCATTAGAGTCCCCCGCTCCTCCGCCCTGCAAAAAAAGACCAATCATCTGATTCCAAGTAAGAGTAGTAGTAGTGGTAATGTATTGCTGACATCTTCAAATTAATTCCACATTTCTCACCCATAGGGTTCCAGAAATATTAACCAGACTCACAGCACCTCTTCATACAGTAAATTACATTGTTTTTTATGTACCTTTTCTTTGGTCCTGCCCTAAAGTTGACAAGGAGACTTAAAGGGATTAAAAATGTTTTTAGGTTAAGCATAGTTCCTTACTATAGAGGCATTTCCATATAGATATGATGCCGGTATAAATGACAGGAGAGTGACAGTTCAAGCTGTGGCTAAATTTTATTTGGATATTCTAAGAAGTTTTCTCAGGAGATGACCTTGAGATGGACCTGATACGGAAAAGGAGCCACTATTTGATAATATGAGGGAAAATATAATCGTTCAGAAAGAGGCTAGGATTTTGGATCACAAATAACCTTGCTACAAATGAAAAGCAGAGAAAGGAAGCGAAACTGTGGTAGAACAGATACGGAATTAACAAATGTAAGCAGAAGACAAATAATATAGGGCCTTGCACAAATGTTAAGGAGTCTGGATTGGTTTTTTTTTTCCCCAAAGTGTAGGTGAAAGCCATTGGAGGATTTTATGCAGGAGAGCGATATGGTTTGGCTCTCATTTTTAAATTATGACTCTGGCTGCAGAGCATGGATTGTAGGGAAAAAGACTGATTAGTTAAAAATCTATTACATAAAGTAAGGTGACTAATGACAGTGTCTTGGGCTAAGGGGAACAGTGAAGCTCGAGAGAAGCACAATTATTTTGGAGGCAGAGCTGACAGCCCTTGATGGTATGATTGCATGTAAAATATGAGAAGAATCAAGACTTTTTTTGCTTATATATATATATATATATCCTTTTTTTTTTTTTTTTTTTTTTTTTTGCTTGTTTGGGGCTTGGGTATCTGGGTAGAACAGAATCAAGCAGGAACAGGTTTGGGGGTAATATCAAAATTGCAGTTTTGATCTATTTAGTTTGAGACAACCTATTTAAATTCTAGTGAATATGTCAAATAGATATTTGATGCTAACGGGAGATGTAGAACCAGAGGTATACAGCTGTGAGTCAGTAATATACAGATGTTGTTCAAACCCAGAGACTTATAACAGACTTTTTAGAGAAATGAGAGTTGAGAAAAGTATAGCATTTAAGACTAAGCCTGAGGTCTTAGAACGAGAGGTTACGTGGAGGAGGAGTGCTGAAGAAAGCAGATGGAGCTAAAGGTCCACCAATCGTCTGTTGCCGAAAGAGCAAATAATATGAGTGATGAAAAGTGATCCTTTTCTTTGGCAAAAAGGAGATCATTGATAACCCTGACAAGAGTAGTTTCAACAAAGTGTATGGGAAGAAAGCTCAAATGCACAGGGCTGAGGAGACACCGGAATCATCATTACGATTCTACGCATCTGGAGCTCTTACTAGTAGAAACTGCTTCACATCATGTCTTGGCAAACAAGGAAGCTTAAGCAACACATGTTTAACTTATAAACCTACTTTTATCCCCCAAGACCAGAGATGACTGGGAAACGACTTTGAGGTCGTTTGGTCCACTTTATGTCAAGCCCAGTGATAAGAGACTCGATCAATCAAATTCTCCCTCTGTGATCTGACTTTGAAGTGAAAAATGTAACAATCAGCGGGAACTGAACTTAAAAAGATTGGCAGAGCAAGGCCTCAGGACTGGAGCTTTGATGGGTTCTGAAGTCATTAATAGACATAAGCTATGAGTTCAGAAAAAGCCATTCAGGAGAGAGGATAAGATACCTACTTCTTAGCCTAAAAGACCCACAGTGACTGGGAAAACAGAGATGAGATTAGCCAGAGATAGATGTCCACAAACCTCTTGATGCAAACATCTCTAAAATGCCTCAGAATCATGAGTAACTCCATTTCTAGTCTGGTACTTCAGTTCCTGCTCTCACATCAGGTCTTGTTTTGTGGATCTCATAAGACCTAGTTTATCTTACTGCTGTAGCTCTTGCATCCGTACAACAAACCACTAACCCTGGCGATTCCTGAGTGTGTTTTTTTTTTCTACACAGCCAACAGATTCTCACTAATATAAGATACTATGCACAAACAATAGTTTACCAGGTGCTCAGAATAAACAAGTCAAATAAATAACCACTGATAGGACATTCATAAAATTGGCAGATTCAAAAAGTGATTTAAAAAAAGAAAGTGTTAATGTACTTCTTGGAGTTGATGAACATGAGTTGATTCATAGAGTTACTTGCATTGTACTTATTCACTTTACACTAGAAAATAATGAAGTGTTGAAAACTAGAAGACAGGGCAGTCGATTCTTTACAGGAGGAATGGCCAGGGATATGTTTGATTTTTGCTTTTTCGCTAAGTTTTGCTGTTACTGATCACAGGGAGAAACTGAAAAGTTTAAGTACTGATATCATCCAATTATGTGTATGTGTATGTGTATGTGTATGTGTATGTGTATGTGTATGTGTATGTGTATGTGTATGTGTATGGAGTGGGGGGAAAAAGATCTCTGCCAGGGAAATGCCATAATCCAAAACTTAAAATGACATGCAGTTGCCTACCTCATCCTTCCTTGTTTTATTTTTCCAAAACATTGGTGGCATTTTTACTGATAGAATTTTTTCTTTATCTAAGTGTACTTGATACAGGGATGCAGAAAAAGTGCCCTTTCCTCTACCAAAAGAAAAAAACAAGAAACTCTGTATGCTCTGATTGAAGATGGGAAAGGTTTTTAATTAAACCTCTCTCTTCTCTTGACAAAAGTAATGAAGCTTTAGAAAGTTACCTTCCAAACCCTGCTAACACGGGTGGCCAAAAAATAAAAAAAATAAGAACACAAAATATTACGAAGAAATTTATGTAAAAGACTTTTATAAAGCGCTGAAAGATTGTCAAAATAATTCTCCCAAGGTTGTATTATGATAAGGTTGATGATTAGGACCATAAAACAAAGCTTCTCGACCTTAAACACATCACAAATCTTCTCTTAAGGATGCTAAATATACTCTGGCAGAATGTGACAGGGCTTTTCCCATTGCCCAGATAATGTGACCTTGAGCCCCTACAGCTGAGCTCAGTATTAAAGGGCCCAAACAGCTGCGATGCAAAATCAGAGATGCCTCTGGCTTGTTTTTAATCACAATCTTCTCACTAAAGAATCAAAGGATTCCACAGAAAGTGTGAGTTTGCTTAGGGAAGATGAGAAATACCAATATTTGATATTTTCTTCCTGCTCCATAGGTAACTCTCAGAGAAATTAAGTTGCTTTTCATTTCAATTAACAGCATGATCGACAGTGAATATGATTCCCCCACACTCAGAAAGAAGTAGTGGATAAATATCCCATTTTACACAATAAGCATTTTGCTCTTCATTCTCTCCTATTTCTATGCCCCTTCTGCTCTCTTCTTTCTAGATTGCCCATATTATACACACACACACACATATTCACATGCATAACAGATAAAGAAAATGTGGTATACATATATCTGTCAACAGACAATTAGGCACTTTCCATATCTTGGCTCTTGTGAATAAAGCTGCAATAAACATGGGAATACAGATATCTCTTCGAGATCCTGATTTCATTTCCTTTGGCTATATACCCAGAAGTGAGATGGGTGGATCACATAGTAGTTCTATCAATATTTTTAAATTTTTGAGGCGTCTCCATATTGCTTTCTACAGTGATTGTACCAATTTTTATTTCCACCAACATGGTACAAGCGTTTCCTCTTCTCCACAGCCTGGTCAACACCTGTTATCTTTTATCTTTTTGATAATAGCTAGTCTAACAAGTGTGAGGTGATATCTTCATTGCGGCTTGGGGCAGGGATGGGGAGATGTTGGTCAAAGTGTACACGGTGTCAATTACGCAAAATGAATAAATTCTGGAGATCTAATGTACAGCGTGGTGACTGTCATTAACAATACTGTGTTGCATACTTGATATTTTCTAAGAGGGTAGATCTTAAGGGTTCTGACCATGAAAGAAAGAAAGCAAAAAAAAGAAAGAAAAAGGTATGTATAGGGATAAATATATTAAATTAGCTTGATTGTGGTGATCCCTTGACAACGTATGCATGTATCAAAACATCAAGTTGTATACCTTAAAGGCATACAATTTTTATTTATCAATTATACCTCAGTAAAGCTGAAAAAATAAAAGGAAGCCTAAAGGATATACGTAACAGTAAGATCAGACCTAGAAAGAAAACTTTGCCTTAAAACACAGGCTGTGTTCATTCTCTTTCAGTAAGAAACCAAACTGAAGTAAACACAACATTAACTTTTGCTACGTGCTTTACTGCCATGTCTGCAAAGACCCTGTGGGATATAAACCTAGGACCTATACGTAGGGTCATATTTACCCTATAATTGTTTAAATTACTTAAGTACAGGGCCAGTTGTTTGAAATTCTTTCACTTTGTTTGGTTTTTCATTTTCAGAAACACATTGACTTGCTTCCTAATATACCACTTAGCAGCTAAAAAATATAGGCTTACATTTTATAAATAAATGCAAAGCCCAGAGAGTGACTTGAGTGGCATGTATTTCCTCTTTATAGCATAAGAAAAATACACATAATTATAAAGCTTTTATCTTCAAATGTCTTTTTAAAACTTTAACATAGTTATATATAGGTGTGTGTATATATATATGTACAAAAACACATATACTCACACACTTCTGTATATAACTACATGTTATACATATGTGTATATGTATCTCTATATGAATGATACATATAAATTATATATATTGTCTTAATAATAAATGAGAAAAACTTGATTCAAATACATTTAATGAAAAAAATATGATAGCTACCAAGAATGAGTAACAGTGAGTAGAATATCAATATCATCTGATTAATTTATTTAAAAACACAAAATTACAAACCTGCCATCACATTTAAATATATAATAAAGAAGAATTCAGACAGTTTCATTATTTTTAACCAGAGATATTCACATTCATAATGATTTCTATTCATACATTTTTCTCTCAATTCTTGAAAATCAATGCTATTCAATTACATCTAAAATGTATCATTCAGCAGACTTCTGCTTAACAATATGGTAGATTAGATACCCTTTACAACCTTCCAATGAAACAACTAACTCAGCATAAAATATATTTTTAAAAACCTTATTGTAAATGCATTGCTGGGTTGGCACAAAAATAAAAAGGACACAAAGCTCCAAAATGCAGTACTACCAAGAATCTTGGGATGTAACCTAGTGCCAAAGACTGCTTTCATCCTGAAAGCTTCTGCTGGACCCTGGAGGGTACGAACTTTGGTGACTGCAGAGGGCATGAGTAATAGGACAGAAAGCCTAAGATTTGCAAAATCCCCTCTATAAATAACTGATATTTCCATAAACACTTTTAAATGAGATACAAAAAAATTGAAATAAAATGGCCTTTAATTGAAGCTCTCCCAAGAGTCTGAAAAATATAAAAATATTTTCTGTAGAAGTCAAACTAAAAGTCTAGCCTCAACATATCTGTATCAATAAATTTTCAAGAAAAACGAGAAACTCACAGTCTGGAAAATTCACAAAACACACAAGAAAACAAGCTACCACGAATAAAAACCAACCAAAACAAAGAGCAAGTGAAACAGAACCTCATAAATTACAGCTAGGGTAATTATCAAAGACCCTAAAATAAGTAGGGTTTATATGTTTAAAGAAACAAAAGATAAGCTTGAAAATATAATCAGTAAAGAGATTTAAAAAGAAAAATATTCTGTATGTTTTTAAAACATGGTCACATATGTTGTATTTGTACCATATGAAAGACATAAAGATACAAATAAAATTTTTAAATAAATTTTTAAAAGACTGGAATGAACATTACTAGAAAAGCTGGAATTACTGGAGTTACTAGGATTAACATAAAACGTTAATAAAAGATTACTTCTGGATGGTTAGTTTGGACGATGAGAAGACTTTCACCTGTCTCCAAATTACAAACTAAAGCCAGTGATATAACAGATGACTTTAACTTCTGCTGTGTGTACACTTTTGTTTCCTAAATACAAATTATAAATACTTTGAAGAATTAAGATCTAGTCAAAATTATCAAATTGTATAAAGTCCACAAGAAAACAGCTCTGGAGTTGGTAATGAGAAGGTTGTTGACTCCCAAGATTGGTGTTTCAGTGAACAAATGGAAAAAATCATAATGCGAAGTTCAAGAATATGCTGTCAGAAAGTGGAAGTACCATCTATAGGTGAGTCACATATGAACACTATCCATGAAAGGATAACTTGGTGATGAATAAAGAAGGTAGACTAGGTGGCCTTTCTATTAAGATTGGTGCATTTCAAAATTGAGTGAGGGAGCCTCTAAAGGGGAATTTTTTTTTTTTTTTTATAAATTTATTTATTTTTGGCTGCACTGGGTCTTCGTTGCTGTGTACGGGCTTTCTCTAGTTGCGGCGAGCAGGGGCTGCTCTTTGTTGCGGTGCGTGGTCTTCTCATTGCGGTGGCTTCTCTTGTTGTGGAGCACGGGCTCTAGGCGTGCGGGCTTCAGTAGTTGTGGCTCACGGACTCAGCAGTTGTGGCTCGCGGGCTCTAGAGCGCAGGCTCAGTAGCTGTGGCGCACGGGCTTAGTTGCTCCGCGGCATGTGGGATCTTCCCGAGCCAGGGATCGAACCCGTGTCCCCTGCATTGGCAGGCGGATTCTTAACCGCTGCGCCACCAGGGAAGCCCCTAAAGGGGAAATTTTTGAGGATTATGAACAGTTGAGAAATAACTGAAAAGAAAGTCATAGATGAGGACAATGTAAAATTATGGCAAGACAAGTCTTGGAAAAAAGGAGGAAGAAAACTTTCTCTGCAGCGGGAGGAAAGAAGAAGAGCCTGGGTCAAAGAGAACAAAGTAGAAACAAATGGAATTAAAGGGGAGTAGTTTAAGGTTTGCAGCCTCAATCTTCTTGATAAATAGGAAAGTCATTCTCTAAGAGAAGTGAAATCCTGCTTGAGTGGAGCCATTTTTCTTGGTAAGTAGATGATGATGCTCTGGGGTGCAGATGTCAGTGACCTGATCAGTGCCTTGCGAGGCTACTGAATAGGCTCACTAGAAATACCTTTTGGGATGATTATTTCCATGAAATTATTAGACTGCACATTTATAATATCTAAGTTGACCCTTCTGGTTTTATCACCTGGCAAGGAAACAGTTGATCTGTTTTACAATGGCAAATTAGTATGATAATAAATAAGATGGACAAATAGTGTTTTTTATTTGTTTTAAAGGCAAACTACTGCCATGGAGACTATGAGATGTGATTACGTGAGTGTAGAGTGTAGAACAGTGAGAAAGAAGGAAAAGAAGAGAGAAGGGATGAGAAGAAAACAGAGACGAAAGAAGGCCAGAGAAAGCTATGGAGAAAAGCAAGAGGAAAGGGAAATGGACAAGTGGAAACTTAATTTGATTAAAAGTAAATATGGGGCTTCCCTGGTGGCACAGTGGTTGAGAGTCCGCCTGCTGATGCAGGGGACACGGGTTCGTGCCCCGGTCCGGGAAGATCCCACATGCCGCGGAGTGGCTAGGCCCGTGAGCCATGGCCTCAGAGCCTGCACGCCCGGAGTCTGTGCTCCGCAACGGGAGAGGCCACAACAGTGAGAGGCCCGCGAACCGAAAAAAAAAAAAAAAGTTAATATGATCGAGAAGATTCCCATGAGGACAAGCAGAAAGGAGGAGGAGGAATGACAGAGGAAGGAAGGGAAGAAAAACTTCACAGCCATGACTGAGGCTGGAAAATTGATCGTGAAGCAAATAATAACAGCTGAACAAAGAGAAAGGAAGCAAAAGCACATGGAAAGGAAATGAGTTAATATTTATAGAATGCCTACATTTTACTTTGCTGCTACTCTAAACACTTCACAAGTATTAACTTACTTAACCTTCACAAAAAATCTATCAAGTTTGTGCTATAATGTCTGCATTTTACAGATCAAGTACTCATGACACAGAGGGCTTGACTGGCCAAGGTAACACGACCTCATCTACAGAAGATTCAGATTCAGGCAGTTAGATTTCTGTGTTATTAATCAACAGTCTTACACTACAAGAAGCAAGGGAACGGATGGGGGGGGGAAAGAAAGAAAAACATGAAGCTGCCAGATGCAGGAACCAATTTGCCTCCATTCAAACCCCTGCTCTTTATGCACCTGATAAACCTGTCCATGTTTCTCTGCCCTATAGCTCCTCCTGTTCAGTGACTGACAGCTTTCATCTATAAACTGAAGACTAAATCCTTCCAAAACCCAGACCAGAAAATTCCCTGGAAATGAAGAGGGAAACCAAGTTAGTGTCTAGGAAGCTAATGATAAGTCCTTGATTCTCAATGAGTCTCGCTTTGGTTTGATTAGCACCTGGAAAAGTATAACAAGAGATGGACTTTTCTGACTATCAAGGCTGGAGCAAATTTTGGGAAGTCTTTCCAAGATATATTCATATATGCTAAACAGCAGCAGGATCCAGCAGGTTCAATGCCTTTATGAATAATAAGGGTTGCATTAAAATCTTGGATATCATTTCAGAGGAAACTGATAACAACAGCTGAAGCAATACTTATATTTATACAAACACAAGAGTCATGAAATTAAGTGTATGAAATATCCTTTCCTTCCTCAGAAGAAAGAAAAATTTGGAAAAGACTGCAAACAGCCTGCAAGCAAATTATCTGGATCAATCCCAGCAAGGCACAGACTTGGTAAGAGAAACAATACATGTAAGACTGTCCCACCGCGTTCTCTGCCACTGTTGCACTGGATTACCTGATTATTGAGCAGGGTTTTATTAGTGTTACCCCATGACAGATTCACCAGAATTTATACTAAAAACAATGACCTGAGATTCCAGCAAAATTGTCTCTTAGGTATGACATAAACTTCTTTTATCCACTGCCTTCATTAGAGAATAAACATATTAATCGAAAATTTTCTGCTTTTGTTTTAAGCTTTCTCTCTCATTTGCTCTTTCAACTTTGATTCCTAAATTAGATTAGAGATCAACAAACTTGATGAACGCTTTCAATTTTTTTTTTCCAAGTACTTACTCTAGATGATGTCTGGTTTACAAAACACAGCAGAGCTTCCTGAAAATCCCCCGAAAGACTATATTATTATACACAAGTATTACAGAAGTCCCCTTCCAGCCCTCACACTCAAGGTCAGGTAACTATGATTATTTATATCATTTTGCATCACACTATTAATTAGACCTACTAAGTCTAATACTATATACACTACATAAGCGGATACAGTATTTTGATGCTCAACAGCACCCCATAAGACAATCTTCCAAACAATATCCAGGATCCATGTCTAATCATATAAAAATTAGAATAAAAAGTATGCTAACAAAAGTAAACTAAATATAGGAAACTACCTAATGAACACAGCTGTAGACTGTGCCGGTTAGTTTTCCCTTGGTTCTCACCTACATTTCTATTTTTCAGTGTTCCCTCTGGATTTCAGGAGGCAGAAGTGCAGACTGCATTTTCCAGATATATTTACCAGCTTACTCTCAGTTAGTTTCAACAAGTAGGGACCCTGGCAGGAAATGGCAGAGCAGTAAAAATGGAGAAGATATTTTTTGCTCTGCTCTTCCCAGCCCTTGCCACAGGAGCAAGAGGACAGAGGAGGGTGGGCTATTCTGGGCAAATGCGTGTCTAGTAGAAACTGCACGTGAGTGTTGGCTTTAGAATCAGTGCAGGTTCAGCAGCACCAGGGAGCTGAGTTTTTATTTAGTAGAAGCAACAAGGTTCCAACAGCAACAACAAAGGCAGCACCTCTGGAAGATCAGAAGTGTGAGTTCATGAGTTCCAGCCAAGTAGTAGTCTTGGCTTCCTGACCTCTGGGTAACACTTCCTTTTCCATCTCAGGGCCCCCTTTTGCTGTTCAAGGCCCCCAACCACACCTCCCACTTAGTTCTCCAAACCTTCCAACATCTTCATAACCAATTTTACATCTCTGGTTTCTGATTTTCCAACTAGACATTTCCTGTACTTCAATTATGAAATAGGATGCACTACAAAGATTGTCATTCATGTCACTGAAAATCAATATAGATATCACCATAGAAATAACATTATTATGTACAATACTGTGCACGATTTTTAGTTCCCAGATTAGTCTGCAAATATCAATTTAGCCCATAATGTTTCAAAGCATTATGTAAGCATATGAAGACAGAGTCATGGGTCCCGCACACCACAGGTTAAGAAGAGCTCTGCTACAGGAAAGTACTCAGAGTACTTTTCTCATGTTTATAATGGGGTGAGAACATGTATTTTTCTATTTGCTAATTCTCTGCTTTTTACTTGCTTCCTGCTTTCCACATATATTTACCACTGAAGATATGGTGGGGAATAAAACCATGTCTCTCCTCCCTGCTCCTTGAATTTCTGCTGGAGACTACATTATACAAGTAAATTAGTTAATTACAAAACATTGTAATTGCAATGTCAAAATAAAAATTTCTTTTTATATAAATGTGAAGTTTTCAAATTACCTTGGGCCAGGGGGTGTCCTTAAGTTTTAGAGAGTATTGGAATAATATGAGATATTGTATTTGTACATTAGAAGAGTTGTATCTTGATGAGGAACAGTGTTATTAGGGATGCCTCCAAACCCCAAAATTGTACTGAATATCCCCAACCTCCAGGACAGAGCTTTTCAGTGAGGAAGCATCCAGGAGCTGAGACTCTGCCGGAGCTGGGGATCATGAGACTAAGATTTCTATGGGGCCAGGATGAGCGAACTCGGGAAGTGGAGTTATAACGTAATGTCCATTTCTACCATGTGTGATTCCAATCAGCTTCCTAAATTGCCCAATATTTTGTTTCTTTGTTTTATTTTTCATGTTTTCAAGAACTGGCCTAATGCTTTCTTTCCTTTACCACTACGTGTTACTTTTCACAGAAGGTTTTCTTGTTTAATCCCAACCTGGTTCCACAACAAAAGGAATGATCCCACACACTTCCATTCCAAGCTTTGTGTGAATTTTTAGGGCTGATAAGGTAAAAGGAAAGTGACATGCAGCAAGAATGAGTATTTCTACGCTTCCTCTTTTTCCATCACTAAGAAAAATCAACTTAGATGATAAAAGTAACTCAATAAAGTTAACTTATATTTCAGGGAAAATTACTGCTGAGATGGCAACAAATCTGAGAAAGCTACTGAAACAATAGTCAGCATATCACTTAGCAAAACAGCAGCTTAGGGCTGCTGCCAGCCTTTCCTGCACGATGGGAAAAATTAGAAAATTGTACCTCATCAGAGCGGAAAACATGGAAAAAGTTATTTCCTCTTTGTGGACAGAACTGAAAAACACACAGAGCCCTTTCCAGTACACAGGCCCTTTCAGAGCCCACTGCATGGAGAACCCAGACACAGACAAGACTAGGGTCAGTGAGGTGAACTTAGCCAGGCCTTGGAAACTAGCCAGCTCTGGTCCACTTCACTTTAGCAGACACTCTGGAAAACACAAGCAGGAAGAACTATGGCCCTGACCTGCAACTAGACCTACCAACCAGTGACAAATAGAAAATAGAATTTCATGCAAGCATTTGCATGTAGACGTGGGGACAGTAGGGACTCCAGTAACGAGAAATAGGTTCTCGGAGGTCATGGTACCCTGCTGAGGAAGTGAGACCTCAAATACCAGCCAGAACTCTACTGGACAGCAAAGACTCAAAGAGGAGCTAGATAAGCAAGGTAGAAACCCGCTCTAGAAGGGACGTGCTGTTTGAAAGATTATCAAGACAGACATCCCGCCTCAGAGGAACAAACTAGAGCCCTCTGATGAGACAACTGTGCAGGAAGTAGGTTAGTGAGTCCCAGGGTCTGGGATTTAACCTTCTTGGTTGTCTCCTGCCTAAAATTGGGTTTTGTCCTAGGGATCAGAACAGGGCTGAGTGGTGATTTAATTGCTCCTATCATAGGTACAGAAAACCAGATAAGGCTTAACATTCACAGGTGTTTATAATAGTTTCACCACACACTGGCAATACAGTTCTTCCACAGCTGACTTAGGGTAGAGGTGCGGCAGAAAATGGTACCTGAGATCATGAATAAGGATCATGCAGTGGGGAAAGAGACACCCTCAGGAAGCAACAGGCATAAGCAAAGATGAATAGGGATAACCTGAAGCAGCAGCAAAGAGAAAGAACAGCTAATGGGAGTTAAGCATGGTAAGTTGGAGACCACCTCGTAGTATTATTTTCACATATACATCAAGCCTTTATTCACACCACCAGAGAATGCCAGATGCATTTCACCTTTTATAACATTGATATATAACTTTATTTATAGTCTGAGGGGTTTTCTTGTTTGTTTTTCCAAAGTAGGCAGAAGTAATAGGCATTGACTGTCAGTGCAATTTTCCGAGGTACTAGTATCAAATAGAGGAAAGACAGTTAAATGCAGATGTAGGGTACTATGTCTTGCATAATGAGCTCAGCATATAATAGACTCAGTTTTGCCACACACCAAAACAGAGAATCACTACTTTCTAATACTGGCATTTTGCTCTGAAATTGAGTCATATAAAATAGCTATAGAAGAGTAACTTGAAAAAAATACGGTTCTACTTCTGTAATTTCAGTACCAGTTTTCATATCATAGAGATATCTTGCAGCAGAAAGAAGTAAGACATTATCAGAGGTTCAGAGTAAAAACCTAATTCCATTTCATATAGGTAGGTGGGTAAACTTTCCTTTTAATCAAGCTTGAGTTTTTATAGCTTCTATCACCTCTATACCACAACTACAACAGAAAGAAGACACGGATCATAGATAACTTCGTGATAATATCAGTCTCAAAAACTAGCACTATAAAATTTTAACTTTTTATCATTAGAAACAAAAGGTAAAAACTAATAAATAGTAACAGGCAAACAAATAAAAACATTGGCTTGAAGTTTTATTACAAACCCTAATACATCGAACTGATACCTAGGTATTTGAGATCTAAGCCACCATAAGGAAAAAAACTAAAAGAGCTCTCTCCAAGACAAAGCTTTTTCATATGCAAATTATTAACTTCAAATAAATGTTTTTTTCTAAACCCAGATTTTTATGTTAGTTGGTGATCTGACTTCAAGTATGGTTAGTGTTCTAGGGACACATAAAAAGACCTGCATTCTTTTTTTTTTTTTGGGGGGGGGGTTTACCAGGCCAAAGTCTTAAGTTCTCCAACAGAAGTTAGAGGCTGTCATCAATGAGGAAAAAATTCAGGGATGTAACAATCTTAAGTGTTGCTGTTCATAAGCAAAATAGTCTAGTATAGGAGAAAGGGAGAAATAATTTTGAATACACGTCTACACACACCTATACACACACAGCCCACAAGTCTGTATTGAAAGACACAGGTAGTTTCTTATAAACTTAACGTCCATAGATGGCTGTGCAGTAAAGAATCAAAATATTGGGGCTTTCCTGGTGGCGCAGTGGTTCAGAGTCCGCCTGCCGATGCAGGGGACGCGGGTTCGTGCCCCGGTCCGGGAAGATCCCACATGCCGCAGAGCGGCTGGGCCCGTGAGCCATGGCCGCTGAGCCTGCGCGTCTGGAGCCTGTGCTCCGCAACGGGAGAGGCCACAACAGTGAGAGGCCCGCGTACCGCAAAATAAAAAACCAAAATATTGATGAGAAGCAGAGAAATAAGGGGAGGATATTGCCGAAAGGCAAGGAGAACAATCATCAACGGCATATGATTCTTGGAATCAAAATACATCATCAAATTACATTCTAGAAGTAAATATTTTTCAAAACCAAGATACTCCCTTTTCCTTTGAAACAGGTAATTTCTAGCTCCTTTAAAATCTCCCTTGCTTTGCAGTTACGCATAATAAGGGTGTTTGTTTATGAAATGCAAATGACCCGATTTTCAGCTCCGGAAACGTGGCAGTTAGTGACTTCCCCTCCTGTCACCGCAAATTCATAGAAAGTCTAAACAAAATACAGTGTAGTACTGAAAGGGAGAGCTGTACAGTTCATTGAAAGGAAACAACATTGAAATGAAGCTATGGATCTTCATGAACTCGATAGATGACAGATGTTGATTGAAGCCTAAATGGTTCTGAGACAAATGTACATTAATATAAAAAAGTTAGATTCCTATTTCATACCATTTGCAAAAATAAATTGCAGATGGATTAAAAATTGAAATGTGAAAAATAAAACATTAAATTTAAAAATAAAATATACACAGAATCGGGCTTCCCCGGTGGCTCAGTGGTTAAGAATCTGCCTGCCAAGGCAGGGGACACAAGTTCGAGTCCTGGTCCGGGAAGATCCCACATGCCGCAGAGCAACCAAGCCCATGTGCCACAACTACTGAGCCTGTGAGCCACAGCTACTGAGCTCATGCACCACAACTACTGAAGACCGCGTGCCTAGAGCACATGCTCTGCAGCAAGAGAGGCCATGAGAAGCCTGCGCACTGCAACAAAGCGTGGCCCCCGCTCACAGCAACTAAAGAGAGCCCGCGTGCAGCAACAAAGACCCAACGTAGCCAAAAATAAAATAAACAATTAAAAAAAAAAAGGTACAGAGAATCAAATCACTTAAAAAGCTTTTAAAGTGGCTAATTAGTATTTAAAGTTCATCATAACAAAACTCAACATAAAATGAAACACAGCCAGTGATGAGAGCTGTTTATGCCCCATCACTATGATGCATATGTCCTGCATAGCATTAATACCTCAATTATAAAGATTTCCTACAAATTTATAAGAAAAAGATAAAAATTGATTTTTATAATAGGCAACATATTAAAAACAGGCTTTTTTTTTTGGAAAAGAAGGGTTGGTAGGGATGAGATGCAGCTGGAACTCTGACTTTCTGCCCTTAGTCTTTAAGAACAACGTGTTCTTAATAGGGAGATGTAGGTCAAACTTTCAGCTGTATGATGAATAAGTTCTGAGGATCTAATGTACAGCATGGCGACTACAGTTAACTATACAGTACTGCACACCTGAAGTTTGAGAATAGACCTTAAGTGTTCTCATCACACACACACAAAAGTCTTAAATATGTGAGGCGATGGATGTATTCATTATCTTGATTTTGGTAAACATTTCACAAAGTATATGTATATCAAATCATCATGTTGTACACTAAATATATACTATGACATTTCTCAATTATTCCTCACTGAAGCTCGAAAAAACCTGTAGCTTGAAATAATAGTATTTCAATAGTTGTACTGAAAATAATTATACTTCTAGGTGTAAATCCTACCAAGACCAGAGGCACTAAAAGAGACAAGTACAAGGATGTTTACTGAGCCTAACAGTAAAATCAACAGCAAGAAAACGAAAACTGAAATAAAAATACCCACCAGTAAGGAAACTAGACGAATAAACGGTGGTATATTTGTACAATGGGATAGTATGCTGCAATATCCCATTGTATAAAGGACAATGACATTGAATGACTAGATCTGTATATGTTAACCTGAATACTTCTTGAATAGATAAAAACAGATTAATAGAAATAAAAGTAACACTTTTATAAATAGTAAAGACAAAATATATTGACATGGTACACATATTTAATAAAATATGAAAACATGCAGAAACCACAAATTCATGCATGTGACTCTACAATTATTTCAAAATAAAACAATTGATTGTAAAACCTAGAAAGAGAGAATCCAGTTTTAGTGGTTAGGTAACTTGTTCAAGGCTACACATGTTCAAAGTAGTTGAAAGGGAACACAAACTAAGCTCGGCTTTAGTGCAAATTGACTTGAAATATCTGAAATATTCAGACAGAAGTTTTCAAAAGACACTTGAAGATATAAAAACATGAGATTCAGCATATAAGTAATAAAACTAATCTCTGTATTATTTCTTTCCTAATATAAGCATAGACTTAAATAAATAAGTCCATCACTCTAAATCTCTGGTACCAATAACCTCAGAGGGACAGAGGGAGTGACCCTTGGCTTACATTCTACACAAAGTCAAACAGTGATTTTCAGCCTGTGCTTTATTTTACTAATATGTCAAATTATCACAGAAATTCCAATGGAGACTTCATGAACATCTGAGGAGGATTATTTAGTTAGTTACAATATACCTGTCCATATATTTTGATCCATATCATTTTTATAGGAAAGAAAAATCACTTTTCATATGGTATTATTCTATTGTGATTAGATTTTGATTATATTAAGTACCTTTATGTAATAAAGGATGATTTTTAGAACACAGCAAATGTATATCAGTCTTGTTTACTTCAAAATGATTAGTGTTCTTATGCTTCACTTTAATTATTTAAGAACTCAAACTATTTTTCACGCTTTTTTAAGTTTTCTTGGGTTTGGTTATTTTCTCTACTTATCTTCACATCTAAGGCAACCAAAAAATTTCAATATATTTGTTTGCTGATATGTTTACTTCTACATTAATCATTTATTCTAAAACTATCCTTGGGTTTGGGGTAAAATTCTCATGAAAGCAAACAAACCATAGAGTCTATAATGGTTAAATCTAGTTAAACATACGTTCTTTTTTTCCATTGTACATTAATAAGTTTCATATACTGTATACAGGTAAGATATCATTTAAAGCAAAATCTCACTGAAAAAAAGTCTATCACGGGACTTCCCTGGTGGTACAGTGGTAAAGAATCCACCTTCTAATGCAGAAGACGTGGGTTCCATCCCTGGTCGGGGAACTAAGATCCCACATGCCACGGGGCAACTAAGCCTGCGCGCCACAACTACTGAGCTCCAGCACCTCAACGAGCGAGTGTACCACAAACTACAGAGCCCGTGTGCCCTGGAGCCTGCATGCCACAACTAGAGAGAGAAAACCCCTACACCACAACAAAAGATCCCGCATGCTGCAACTAAGGCCCGATGCAGCCAAAAAAAAAAATACTTTTTAAAAAGTCAATCACATGTTACTATAACAAAATTGTTTCATAGTTTGAGGGATTGTGCAATAAAGAATTCACCTTATTTTATTTATTTCTTCATTTATTAAAACATTAATATTTACAAAATTTTCTTTTCTAGAGTAAAAATGGCACCTCACTCCTTCAAATCATTGCTAGTTTCAGGAAATGCACTTAATCACCTATTTGATAAAATATAAAGTGGGAGAGTCATTATTTTTCTTGCTTGTTTTTGCCTAAGGTGAGAGTCAAAAGTTAACATGTTGAACGTGCTGGAAGGGAGAATAGCCACAGAGAAGGTGATTATGGCATTTCTGCCACAATGTTCATAGAGACTGACAATGTTTTCAGTCTCTATTTTCTATTTAAAAAGACAATGCATTGGAATAATCATTACTATTCAAAAGTTCCATTCCAGTCTGTGTTCTAGTTGACCTCTGGTCCCTGGAGAGCAGTTCAGTCAATCAACTTCACCTTAGGATTGATTAAATTCATATTTTATATTTTTCAATCTTCTTCTCTCTCCAGAAGTATTGAGGTTAATAAAAACAAAACAAAACAAAACACCACGTCCTTCAAACCAAGACACTTTTGAAAGTGGAAGGAATGCTATTATTAATTACCCCAGGAATAAAAGCACAAACCTGGACTATACCAAGCATACTGGGACATGTGGTCATTATAATGATGTATGTTAGAATAACACTTTTTCTGATGTTTGAGTCCTAACACATTTCACAGTGTTCTGTAAGCTCCTCTACAAAAGGAAGCATCAGTTTTGAATGATACCTTTTCTGAAAACTTCAATGTGATACCAACCCATTAAAGCAAAGTTAAAATTTAAAACATTAAAAGAGACGGCCATGATTCTCTAAATAAAAACACATGTACATATGTGTGTTAATTACATATATATGTCTATGTCTATCTATCTATCTGTCTATCATCTAGCTAGCTAGCTCAGACTCATCTAGAGAAAAAGAGCTGAGAATCAGAACCCCTGAGTTCTACTTTCCTCTCCACCACTATATCCCTGTTCACTTTTTGTGCCTCAGTAGTTTTTCTATTAACAGAAAGGGGGGAAATACACTGTCTCAAGGAGTTTTCCTGAAATTAAACTGCAATAGTCACTCATAAAAGCAGTTTTAAAACAGTTTAGGGTATTTTATATATACTGGAGTGATTCTAATTGAAAGATGTAGAAAGTTATGTACTGAACAGAATGGTTATCCAATCCATAAACCCTTGGGTTTCAGGCCCACGTGAGATGCCAGGAGGCAACCTGATTTGGAAAAATGAAGCCTTGGGTAAAACTTCCTTGGTGAAAACAATCTCTGAAAAGCACAGAATTCCTTAAAGTTACATGCTTCATTTAAAAATGTATTATTAGGCTAAAGACATTTACCAAAATATGTCGCAAATATTTTGGTAACACAAATGTACCGCTAAATAATATAAAATATGCCTCTGAATTAACATTTTAACTAGACTGCAGGAAGAAAAGTTGAGATGTCACTGAGCTTATTCTTATTTTTGTGGTAAGTTTTCCTAGGGGAGAAAAATAACTTTTTTTAATAAGGTAACTTAAAGTCAGGGTTATTTCCAGAATATTATCTTTCTTAATGACCTGCGTAATTTCAGATTAAAGAATGTTTTTATGTATTAATACCCTGATTACCAAGAAGTTCTGAAAAAATTTGATTTAATTCCATATACTTGTGCTATTAATATATATTTTACTCCCTTTCTGTAATACTTATTTTTAATTTCTACTTTTTCCTTTAATTAACTGAATTCTCTAAAAAATCTTTTGCCTCTTTCAAGGCTGATGTCTGTAGTGTTCGGAAAAGAAAGGTGAAAAAATAAATTGCCAATGAGTTAAAACCCAAAACGCTGAGCAACAAAATACTGGCATCCCTAATATAACGGTATTATACTTATCAAGCTTTTCAACAAATCAAAATTCTCCCAAATTCCCTTTTGAGGTCTATTTTAAAGTGCTATTTTGGTCCTCCATCACCATGGTTACCAAAATAAAACCACAAGAGTAAATTTCAATTTGATGTTCATTTTCCTTCCAATTATTTTAACTCTTTCCTTGGCACAGAATTCCCACTGATTGCATAAGAAGCTTATGTGTGGGACAACCGTGTGGTACTAAAGAGAGAATAAATACTCATTCTATTTAACCCCTGTTCTCACAGTTTCTTTACTAGACAGTAGCTTTCTGAAAGCAACAGAAGCTCCTAAACAGGGCAAAAAAATAGCAAAAGAAAACAGAACATTATTTGCAGAGATTTCACTGTCCCCTTTCTCTATTAGCCTTCAGAAAATTTTAAGATTTTCAAATACTCTTGCTACCCATTGAATTTTCTTTCATAAATCTTCAGACTTAACAACTACATTTGAGAGTCAGAGGATCAAGTAAGTCAACAAAGAGGGCATATATTTGTATAGATTTATTTATATAACATTATATATATAAATGTCATGTAAGTATATCTTGATAATCTTTAAATGTATGAGTCAATATTATATATATATATATATACACATATGTATATATAAAACCAGAAACGAACCTATGTGAATCTATGTAAACTTATATACCCTCACCCAATCCGAAGATCCATGCATTAAATAAGTTGTCCTCAGCCTGAGACCTATGTTAAAGGGGTGATTTTTTTAATAATCAAATGTCATTTTTCAATACCTCTTCAGGGGACTCCTAAGCAGAAGCTATAAGACAGATGATGCCTGGATATGAAATTAGAAAAACTAAAACAACTTTTTAGAAAGCTGACTTTAGGAACTTTGTTCTATGCTTTCTCTTTAGTATCAGGTACATCTGTCTCTAGGACAATGGTTATCAAATCAGGACAATGGTATCTGGAGACATTACTTGTCATGACTTAGGGGTGGGAATGGGAGAAGTAGTTGCTACTAGCATCTAATGGATAGACCCTGAGGATGTGGTTAAACACCCTATGATGCCCAGGGCAGCCCCTTACAACAAAGAGTTACCGGTCCACAGTGTGAACAATGTGGACGTTGACAAGCCCTGCTCTACGTCAAGAATAACAAAATATTTTAATTCTAAGAGTCCACTGAAATCAGCAGTGGCTACTGCAAGTGTTTTCTTTTTCCCTTTTTTTTTTAAAGAAAGATTTTGAGGCTATTTTCAATTATAAGCGAAATAATGTCTGTATTTTAGTGATGTCTGCCATGAGTGAAGGATGAGGACAGGATGGGGGTACATTTTCTATTTGTATCCTAGCCTCTATATATTTTAGAGTTCCAATTGTTTGCCCTTGATGAATCAAACGACTAAGAACCTAAATGCTTATTATTTGGTAATTCCTCACTTTCTGGTTAACTTTGCTTTCCTATGTGTTTTGGCAAAGAAAAGTTAACTTGAGGCTGTATGAGGATTTCGAAGTATGAAATCCTTATGAATTTGGAGATGCTTTGCCTCAGAGCCTCCCGGAGAAACCTCATTCCATTCTGAGTTCCATTAGCCACCGTTTACATGCATTCATACACACCCGAAAGTCGACCATTGTTGTTCACTATACAATGTGATATAACAATTAAAGCTACACATTTGGAAAATTTAAGAGAAGATCATTAGGCCCAATGCCTTATTTTATATTTAGATCACTACCGGTTGCTTGCATTGCTTTTTTTCACTACTGGTTGCTTATGATAGAAAAACAAGACAGAAATTAAAGTTTAGCAGGGTTTCCGGAAAGTATTTTCTAGGATCTATTTATTGATACACGGAAATTAAGTCATGGTTTCTTTACCAATCACAGAGAATATAATATTTAAAACTATCCAAAAATAACATCTTGATGATTATGTCCAAAATTCAATACGTTCGGTTTCCTAAAGCACTAAGCAATAAAAACATGTTTTGAAGAAAATGATACGGTATATGCCAAGAGGGGGTGGTAATTATCATCAGCTTTTATGTTTAATGGTGATAGGATGTTATTACAGCCATCATATCTAGTAGCTGTCTTATAATCAAGTTTAAACATAGTCGTGGGGTAGCAGGGCCCAGCTCTGTGATTCAGTGACAAAAAAAAAAAAGTATTTCCTGAAAGGTTCTAAACATCCAAAGGAAAACAAAGTCCCTCAATACAGAGGTGCAGCTAACACTCAGCTCTCCCCTTCAGGTTTCACTCCCTGAACTTAATGCCTAGAGAAAGAAAACCAGCCTCTTTCTAGTATTACATCTATTATTTCTACGATTAGCACATCATTTTCATCATCAAATTTTCCAGTGGTTTCCTGTCTCTGAATAAAACAGAAGTGTTTACGACAGTCACAAAGTCCTGCACAAGCCAGCCATGCACTAGCTTCCTGACTTCTCTGCTGCACTGGCCTCTTTGCAATGCCTCTAAAATGGTAAAGGAGCTCCTGTCTCAGGGACTTCCATTTACTATCTGCCTGGATGGAACATTCTTCCTCTAGATTTCTGCATAATTCACTCCCACAATGCTCTACTGTCTTGGCTATACCCTAAGAGTGTGACTCCCCACCCAGGCCCCACTCAGCTTCATCAAACCCTGAGCACCCTGTCTCCTCCTTCCCTGCCTCATATCTCTCCAAAAGGGTGTACTGTCTTTCTTGTTATGTTTCCTCCTATGTCGTCTGAATAAGTTGTGCATTAATTCAAACGTTTTTTTACTCTATGTACTTTCATACCATTGCTCATAAGGTACTTTAATACCATATTATGAGCATCTGAATGATCCAGTGTGACATAGATCTAAAACCATCATTTAATTGAAATCTTTGTGGGGGTTTTGTTGTTGCTGTTTTTTCCCTTATGGAGCATATAACTTTGCTGAGTTTCCCTGAAATGCAGAGTTTTTTTTGGTTTTTTGTTTTTTTTAATTAGTTGAAATAAAGGGTGAAATTCAACCATTTGCAAAAATCCTATGATGGCAAATATTAGTGACTTTGCTGTTACTATTATTTTGCTTCCCCCACTTCTAAACTGTTTCTTAATTACTGAATGAAGAATATGAGAACATTTCATTGATCTTTATATTTCCAGCAAATTGATTTGTGGCCGGCACATACTGGATAATCAATAAATGCTGCTTACATTATAGAAAAGAATAGATTTAGTAATACACTTACTTAGTAATTAGTAGTTAGATTTAGTAATACAAAACTTAAATCCATCTTTAAAAGCAAGCACTCTGGTGTAGCAGCCCTTCAGAGTTAGCAAGGTGGATTATTTTGTGCATTTACCTTCTTTACCAGACTCTCTGACTTAACAAACTGAGAGGAGGGAATTGGCCAGCCAATGGCCAGCCATTGGCCAGCCATGAAGAACTGAGGAGGCAGACCTACATCTCAAGTCTCTGTGATGTCTTTTCAAGACATTTAAGAAACATCAGCTATTTTTCAAGCACTGGAGATACAGAGATGAGCAACTGCTGGCCCTCAAGAAGAATATAATATCAGGAAAGAGCCTTGGGGCTGACAGGGTCTTGGCGCTCCAACGAGGTGTCAGCCCTGTTCCTCTGAGGGGGAGAGCCGAGTTCAGGACATTGGTCCATAAGAGACCTCTTAATGCCACATAATATCAAACACTGAAAGCTCTCTTAGAGATCTCCATCTCAATGCTAAGACCCAGCTCCACTCAACGACCAGCAAGCTCCAGGGCTGGACACCCTATGCCAAACAACTAGCAAGATAGGCACACAAACACACCCATTAGTAGAGAGGCTGCCTAAAATCATAATAAGGTCACAGACACTCCAAAACACAACACCAGATGTGGTCCTGCCCCCCCAAAAGACAATATACAGCCACATGCACCAGAACACAGGCACCAGTCCCTCCAGAAGGAAGCCTACACAACTCACTGAACCAACCTTATGCAGGGGGGCACACACCAAAAACAAGGGGAACTAAAAACCTGCAGCATGCAGAAAGGAGAACCCAAACACAGTAAATTAAGAAAAATGAGAAGACAGAGAAATACACAGTAGATGAAGCAGCAAGGTAAACACCCAGCAGACCAAACAAATGAAGAGGAAACAGGCAGTCTACCTGGAAAAGAATTCAGAGTAATGATAGTAAATGATACAAAATCTTTTAAGTAAAAAGAAGAAAATAAAAGAAACATTTAACAAGGACCTAGAAGAACAAAAGAGCAAGGAAACAATGATGAAAAACACAATAAATGAAATTAAAAATTCTCTAGAAGGAATCAATAGCAGAATAACTGAGGCAGAAGAATGGATAAGTGACCTGGAAGATAAAATAATGGAAAACAACTACTGTAGAGCAGAACAAAGAAAAAAGAATGAAAAGAATTGAGGACAGTCTCACAGACCCCTGGAACAACATTAAACTCATGAACATTTGAATTATAGGGGTCCCAGAAGAAGAGAAAAAGAAAGGGAGTGAGAAAATATGTGAAGAGATTATGGTTGAAAACTTGCCAATATGGGAAAGGAAATAGTTAATCAAGTCCAGGAAGCACAGAGAGTCCTATACAGGATAAATCCAAGGAGAAACATGCCACGACACATATTAATAAAACTATCAAAAAAAGTACAAAGAAAAAAATATTAAAACAGCAAAGGAAAAACAACAAATAACATACAAGGGAATCCCCATAAGGTTAACAGCTGATCTTTCAGCAGAAAGTCTGCAAGCCAGAAGGGAGTGGAAGGACATATTTAAAGTGAAGAAAGGGAAAAAAAACTACAACCAAGATTGCTCTACCCAGTGAGGATGTCATTCAGATTCGATGGGGAAATTAACACCTTTACAGACAAGCAAAAGCTAAGAGAATTCAGCACCACCAAACCAGCTTTACAACAAATGCTAAAGGAACTTCTCTAGGCAGGAAGCACAAGAGAAGGAAAAGACCCACAACAACAAACCCAACACAATTAAGAAAATGGGAATAGGAACATACATATCGATAACTACCTTAAATATAAATTGATTAAATGCTCCAACCAAAAGACATAGACTGGCTGAATGGATACAGAAACAAGACTCATATATATGCTGTCTACAAGAGATCCACTTCAGACCTAGGGACACATACAGAAAGTGGGAGGATGAAAAAAGATGTTCCATGCAAAGGGCAATCAAAAGAAAGCTGGAGTAGCAATTCTCATATCAGATAAAATAGACTTCAAAATAAAGACTATTAGAAGAGACAAAGAAGGACACTACATAACAATCAAGGGATCCATCCAAGAAGAAGATATAACAATTGTAAATATTTAGGCACCCAACATAGGAGTACTTCAATACATAAGGCAAATGTTAACAGCCATAAAAGGGGAAATCGACAGTAACATAATCATAGTAGGGGACTTTAACAGCACACTTTCACCAATGGACAGATCATTCAAAATGAAAACAAATAAGGAAACACAAGCTTTAAATAATACATTAAACAAGATGGACTTAATTGATATTTATAGGACATTCCATCCAAAAACAACAGAATACACTTTCTTCTAAGTGCTCATCAAACATTCTCCAGGATATATTGTATCTTGGGTCACAAATCAAGCCTTGGTAAATTTAAGAAAATTGAAATTATATCAAGTATCTTTTCCGACAACAACGCTATGAGACTAGATATCAATTACAGGAAAAAAAACTGTAAAAAAAAAAAAAAAAAACACATGGAGGCTAAACAAAACACTACTAAACAGCCAAGAGATCACTGAAGAAATCAAAGATGAAATCAAAAAATACCTAGAAACAAATGACAAGGAAAACACGATGACCCAAAACCTACGGGATGCAGCAAAACAGTTCTAAGAGGGAAGTTTACAGCAATAAAATCTTACCTTAAGAAACAAGAAACATCTCAAATAAACAACCTAACCTTACACTTAAAGCAATTAGAGAAAGAAGAACCAAAAAACCCCAAAGTTAGCAGAAGGAAAGCAATCAAAGATCAGATCAGAAATAAATGAAAAAGAAATGAAGGAAACAAGAGCTAAGATAAATAAAAGTAAAAGCTGGGTTTTTGAGAAAATAAACAAAATTGATAAACCACTAGCCAGACTCATCAAGAAAAAAAGGGAAAAGACTCAAATCAATAGAATTAGAAATGAAAAAGGAGAAGTAACAACTGACACGGCAGAAATACAAAGGATCATGAGAGATTACTACAAGCAACTATAGGCCAATAAAATAGACAACCTGGAAGAAATGGACAAATTCTTAGAAAAGCACAACCTCCAGAGACTGAACCAGGAAGAAATAGAAAATATAAACAGACCTATCACAAGCACTGAAATTGAGACTGTGATTAAAAATCTTCCAGCAAATAAAAGCCCAGGACCAGATGGCTTAACAGGCAAATTCTAGCAAACATTTAGAGAAGAGCTAACACCTATCCTTCCCAAACTCTTCCAAAATATAGCAGAGGGAGGAACACTCCCAAACTCATTCTATGAGGCCAACATCACCCTGATACCAAAACCAGATGTAGATGTCAAAAGAAAGCAAACTACAGACCAATATCACTGATGAACTAGATGCAAAAATCCTCAACAAAATACTAGCGAACAGAATCCAACAGCACATTAAAAGGATCATACACCATGATCAAGTGGGGTTTATCCCAGGAACGCAAGGATTCTTCAATGTAAGCAAATCAATCAATGTGATATACCATATTAACACTGAAAGAGAAAAACCATATGATCATCTCAATAGATGCAGAAAAAGCTTTTGACAACATGCAACACCATCTATAATAAAAAACCTCCAGAAAGTAGGCATAGAGGGAACTTACCTCAACATAATAAAGGCCATATATGACAAACCCACAGCCAACATCGTTCTCAATGGTGAAAACCTGTAACCATGTCCTCTAAGATCAGGAACAAAACAAGTTTGCCCACTCTCACCACTATTATTCAACATAGTTTTGGAAGTTTTAGCCACGGCAATCAGAGAAGAAAAAGAAATAAAAGGGATCCAAATCAGAAAAGAAGAAAAAAGCTGACACTGTTTGCAGATGACATGATACTATACATAGGGAATCCTAAAGATGCTACCAGAAAACTACTAGAGCTAATCAATGAATTTGGCAAAGTAGGATATAAAATTAATGCACAGAAATCTCTTGCATTCCTATACACTAATGATGAAAAATCTCAAAGAGAAATTAAGGAAACACTCCCATTTAGCACTGCAACAAAAAGAATAAAATACCTAGGAATAAACTTACCTAAGGAGACAAAAGACCTGTATGCACAACACTGATGAAAGAAATTAAAGAGGATACAAACAGATGGAGAGATATATCATGTTCTTGGATTGGAAGAATCAACAATCTAAAAATGACTATACTACCCAAAGCAATCTACAGATTCAATGCAATCCCTATCAAACTACCAATGGCATTTTTCACAAACTAGAACAAAAAATTTCACAATTTGTAAGGAAACACAACAGACCCTGAATACCCAAAGCAATCTTGAGAAAGAAAAACAGAGCTGGAGAAATCAGGCTCCCTGACTTCAGACTATACTACAAAGCTACAGTAATCAAGACAGTATGGTACTGGCACAAAAGCAGAAATATAAATCAATGGAACAAGATAGAAAGCCCAGAGATAAACCCATGCACATATGGTCACCTTTTCTTTGATAAAGGAGACAAGAATATACAGTGGAGAAAAAACAACCTCTTCAATAAGTGGTGCTGGGAAAACTGGACAGGTACATGTAAAAGTATGAAATTAGAACACTCCCTAACACCATACACAAGAATAAACTCAAAATGTATTAAAGACCTAAATGTAAGGCCAGACACTATAAAAGTCTTAGAGGAAAACATAGGCAGAACACTCTATGACATAAATCACAGCAAGATCCTTTTTGACCCATCTCGTAGAGCAATGGAAATAAAAACAAAAATAAACAAATGGGACCTAATGAAATTTCAAAGCTTTTGCACGCAAAGGAAACCATAAATCACACGAAAAGGGAACCCTCAGAATGGGAGAAAATATGTGCAAATGAAGCAACTGACAAAGATTAATCTCCAAAATATACAGGCAACTCATACAGCTCAATATCAAAAAAACAAACAACCCAATCCAAAAATGGGCAGAGGACCTAAGTAGACATTTCTCCAAAGAAGAAATACAAATTGCCAACAAACACATGTAAGGATGCTCAACATCACTAATCATTAGAGAAATGTAAAGCAAAACTACAATGAGGTATCACTTCACACCAGTCAGAATGGTCATCAAAAAATCTACAAACAATAAATGCTGGAGAGGCTGTGCAGAAAAGGGAACCCTCTTGCACTGTGTGTGGGAATGTAAACTGATACAGGCACTATGGAGAACAGTATGGAGGTTCCTTAAAAAACTAAAAACAGAACTACCATACAACCCAGGAATCCCACTACTGGGCATATACCCTGAGAAAACCATAATTCATAAAGAGTCATGTACCACAATGCTCATTGCAGCTCTATTTACAACAGTCAGCATATGGAAGCAACTTAAGTGTCCATCGACATATGAATGGATAAAGATGTGGCACATATATACAATGGAATATTACTCAGCCATAAGAAGAAATGTAACTGAGTTATCTGTAGTGAGGTGGACGGACCTAGAGACTGTCATACAGAGTGAAGAAAGTCAGAAAGAGAAAAACAAATACCGTATGCTAACAAATATATATGGAATCTAAAAAAAAAAGGTTCTGAAGAACCTAGCGGCAGGACAGGAATAAACATGCAGACGTAGTGAATGGATTTGAAGACACGTGGAGGGGGAAGGGTAAGCTGGGACGAAGTGAGAGAGTGGCATGGACATATATACACTACCAAATGTACAATAGATAGCTAGTGGGAAGCAGCTGCATAGCACAAGGAGATCAGCTCAGTGTTCTGTGACCACCTCGAGGGGTGGGAGGGAGATGCAGGAGGGAGGAGATATGGGGATATATGTATATGTATACTTGATGCACCTTGTTATAAAGCAGAAACTAACACACCATTGTAATGCAATTAATACTCCAATAAAGATGTTAAAAAAAAAAAGTCATGTACCACAATGTTCATTGCAGGTCTATTTACAATAGCTACCACATGCAAGCAATCTTAAGTGTCTCTCAACAGATGAATGGATAAAGAAGATGTGGCACATATATACAATGGAATATTACTGAGCCATAAAAAGAAACGAAATAGAGTTTTTTATAATGAGGTGGATGGACCTTGAGATTGTCATACAGAATGAAGTCCAAAAGAGAAAAACATATACCATATGCTAACACATACATATGGAATCTTAAAAAAAAAAAAAAGGTCCTGAAGAACCTAGGGGCAGGGCAGGAATAAAGACGCAGACGTAGAGAATGGACTTGAGGACACAGGGAGGGGGAAGGGTAATCTGGGACAAAGTGAGAGCGTGGCATGGACATATATACACTATCAAATGTAAAAAAGATAGCTAATGGGAAGCAGCCTCATAGCATAGGAAGATCAGCTAGGTGCTATGTGTCTAACTAGAGGGGTGACATAGGGAGGGTGGGAGGGAGATGCAAGAGGGAGGAGATATGGGGATATATGTTTATGTATAGCTGATTCACTTTGTTATACAGCAGAAACTAACACATAATTGTAAAGCAATTATACTCCAATAAAGATGTTAAAATACAGGGCTTCCCTGGTGGCACAGTGGTTGAGAGTCCGCCTGCCATTGCAGGGGACACGGGTTCGTGCCCCGGTCCGGGAGGATCACACATGCCACGGCGCGGCTAGGCCCATGAGCCATCGCCGCTGAGCCTGCGCGTCCGGAACCTGTGTTCCACAACGGGAGAGGCCACAACAGTAAGAGGCCCGCGTACCGCAAAAAAAAAAAAAAAAAAAAAAAAATTAAAAGGCTAGATCTCATTTTAAGTGTTCTTACCATAATAAAATTTTACAATTTTTAAAAAATTAAAAATAAAAGCACTCTATAATCTCATTTTGTATGTTCCTCTAGTTTCAAATATACATAAATATTGAAATAAACACCTTCTATGAATAATCTTTATTTTCAAAGGTATACTAAGTTTTTACTTTCTAGTTTATTTCTTACTTAACAGTGATGCCATCAGGAAGGTACCTTTCATCTTTAATTAAGCTGTATTAGGAAAATTCTCTTTACCAGAAGTCTAGAGTCCTAACATCTCTTAGAATGGCACGTGTTCTCACTGGCTGTCACATGATTATATTACATATCTTCTGAATTTAGTAACTGTTCTTTAAAATAAAACTACGCACCAAAAAAGAAAAAAAAAAAGCCAGGCTTTCTCTAAGTTTCTAAGGATAAAAGTGTCTATGACAAATTTAACTTATTTCACATTTTGGTCTAAACTTTCCCGTAAGCTGCGTCACAGTTTTTGAGGACCATGATAACAAATTACCACTAACTGGCTGCCTTAGAACAGCAGAAATTTATTGTGTCACAGTTGTGGATATTAGCTGTTCAAAATGAAGGTGTCAAAAAAATAAAATAAAAATAAAATAAAATTAAATTAAATTAAAAATGAAGGTGTCAGCACAGCCATGTTACCCTTGAAAACTGCAGGGGAGAATTCTTCCTTGCCTCTTTGTAGCTTCTTACGGTTTACGGGCAACCCTTAGCGTTCCCTGGCTTGCAGCTACATAACTTCAATCTCTGCCTCTGATGTCACATGGCATCTCCCCTTATGCATCTCTGTGGCCTCTTCTTATAAAAACACCAGTCATATTGCACACAGGGCCCACCCTAATCTAATGTAACCTCCTCTAACTAATTGCGTATGCAGTGGCCGTATTTCCAAATAAGGTCATATTCTGAAGTTCTGGAGGATAGAATTTCAACATATCTTTGGGGGGACACAATTCAACCCATAGCATAAGCACTTTTCTAAAAGGAAAAAGAAACTGTAATACTCTCGTGTTAGGGATAAATCAAATGCGGTTGTGTATCCGGAGGTTATATGATGCAGCGGTTAAAAGCACAGGCCCCAGTAAGAACCTTTCAGTGATTCTTGAAGAAGAAAGAGCTAACAAAGAGGAGAAGTGTATTCCAGACAATTCTAACAGCAAGGATGAAGCCACAGAGTTGCAAAATTCATGGGGCATCTGGGAAACAATGTTCTGAAGTTAATAAGGCAGAACAAGTGGTGTCAAAAAATAATGGAAACTCTTCCTCAAAGAAGAATCCCAAGCAATAAATGTAGAAGGAAGGAATGAAAAAAGTTTTAAAATATCATCATTAAACACCATAGCGATCATTACTGCAGGCAAGATGCACTGATGAATGCTAAAATTAGTGAGCAAAACTTTTAGGAGAAATAGGGTATTTGCAGAGCCCCAAAGTACCTCCCTCAAGTTATTTATTAATTACTATGTAGTTTTCACTTATGTCCAAATGTTGGTATTTCTCCTTCCAGGAGATATACTTAAGGGTAAGAAAATTAAGCTATAAGCTGAACTTAGTGACTCGTTTCTAACAAATCTAGTGAGGGAAGGGAAAACACAGCAAGTTTACAGAAGAGAATCCTGGCAGACACTGCCTTATAACCAAGTGGTCAATATTAACATCATCTTTAATAAGTCTTGTTGCTATCATGTACCTCAATATGATGTGAGGAGAAGGGTACTTCACAGCTCTGTGGTATTCCCTCCGAAATTCCATAACCCCAGTCTAATCATGAGAAAACACGTGATCAACAGATTAAGAAAATAAAAGGACTTATTATCTGCAACAGCAGATGTGAAGTGAAGACATTTTCGTCTAAACGATGATCATTTGAGAGGAGAGTATGATATCTCAGATTTAATTTCTTCTCTTCTGAGTCTGGAACCATTCTAGGAAATAATATTAGTCAAGAGCTAAAACAAAATGAGATGAAATATATCCATCTCATGTCATTACTTCACATTGTAATCACCATGTAGTGGATGTGACGCCCATTCCACTTCTCAGGTGTGCAAGAAAGAAAACTTAATTTTATAAGTTATCTTAGTCTCTCTTTTAAGTCTCTAACCCACAAATGGAGTAGTAAAAATCTACTATCAATCAGTCAAGTGTTCCTCCTTTTCCCAGATCAGGTCTAATATCCAGGGTCCTTAACCAAGTTTGAAAGGATTGGAGGGGAAGGGACCACTTGGTCCTCAATTTTTTCTATCCTCAATGTTATCTGCTAAGACAGTCGTCCCTCATCTGGTCTTTGGAGTCATCACAGAGGTACCCCTTGTTGGTGGCAACTAGTTCCCTTCAGATTCAAATAATTTTGCCCTACAAGCCAATATCCCTGATGAGCATAGGTGCAAATTTTCTCAATAAAACACTAGCAAACTGAATTCAACAGTACATTAGAGGGATGATTCACCATGATCAAGTGGGATTTATCCCTGAGATAGAAGGATTGTTCAACATATGCAAATCAGTAAATATAATTCATCACATTATTAAAAGAAAAGAAAAAACTCACATGGTCATTTCAATAGATGCAGAAAAACCGTTTGACAAAATTGACCATCTGTTCATGATAAAACCTCTTAACAAACTGTATACAGAATGAACATACCTGAACATAATAATGGCCATATTTGACAAGTTCACAGCTAACATCATACTCAATAGTGAAACTTTTAAAGCTTTTCCTCTAATATCAGAAAAAGCCAAGGGTGCCCATTCTCACCACTCCTATTCAACATAGTACTAAAATTCTAGCCAGAGCAATCAGCTAAGAAAAAGAAAGAAAACGCATCAGAATTGGAAAGGAAGAAGGAAAAATTTCTCTATTTGCAAGTGACATGATTTTACATCTAGAAAATCCTAAAGACTCTACAAAAAAAAACCTGTTAGATCTAATGAATGAATTCAGTAAAGTTGCAGGATACAAAATTAACCGAGAAAAAATCAGTAGCATCACCATACACTAACTACAAATTATCTAAAAAAAGAAAAAGAAAACAATACCATGTGCAATAGCATCAAAAAAATTAAATACTTGGGAATAATTTTAAACAAGGAGGTGAAAATCTCTATACTTAAAACTACAAGACACTGATGAAAGAAATCAAAGAAAATATAAATAAATGGAAAGGTATCTCATGTTAATAGATTATAAGAATTAATATTGTTAAAATGTTCATACTACCCAAAGCCATCTATAGATTCAATGCAATCCCTATCAAGATTCCAGTGACTATTTTTACAGACGTAAAAAAAAATCCTAAAATTTATATGAAAACACAGAAGACCCTGATGGGCTAAAGCGAGTCATTATGCTCTACACAATATATACTGCTGTATGTCAATTGTATCTCAATAAAACCGGGGAAAAAATAAAGCCAAACAACAACAGAAAAGAGTATGGGGGACTGATAATGCTTACTCAAATAACAGATGTCCACCACTATGTCTAGGCACTGTCATAGATAATTTTTGTGCTTTGTGTAATTTAATTATAAAACACATAGGAGAGGTGAATTCTAATTTTATTGAGAAGGAAAGTGAAGGAATTTTTATTGCGGTAAATCATGCATAACGTAAAATTTACCATTCAACCATTTTAAGTGTACAATTCAGTGATATTAAGTACATTTACAAGGTTCTTCAACCACCACCACTATGCATTCTCAAAACTGTTTCATAACCCCAAAAATAAACTCCATAGCCATCAAACAATAACTTCCCTTTTCTCCCTTCTCGCAGCCCCTGTTAACCTCTATTCTTCTTTCCATATCTGTGAATTTGCCTGTTTTAGGTGACTGATATAAACGGAATCATACAGTATTTGTCCTTTTGTGTCTGGGTTACTTCACTTGGCATAGTTTTCAAGGCTCATCCATGTTGTAACACGTATCAGAATTTCATTCTTCTAAAGCTGGATAATATTGCATTATACGTACATTCCACATTTTGTTTATTCATTCACCTGTAGATGGACTCATGAGTTGTTTCTACTTTTTGGCTATTGTGAATAATGCTGCTATGAACAGTGTTGCACAAGTAGCTATTTGAGCCCCTACTTTTAATTCTTTTGGGTATATACATAGAAGTGGAACTGGTGAGTCATATGGTAACTATGTTTAACTTTTTAAGCCTAACTATTTTCTGTACCAGTTGTACCACCGTACATTCCCACCAGCAATGCACAAAGGGTAATCCTTACCATACTTGTTATTTTCCTTTTTTTTTTCTTTAGTAGTAATCATCCCAATGGGTGTGAAGTGATATCTCATTGTGGGTCTGATTTGCTTTTCCCTAATGACTAGGGATGTTAAACATCTTTTTCATTTGCTTAATGGCCATTTGTATATCTTCTTTGGAGAAATGCCTATTTAAGTCCTTTGCCCACTTTTGAACTGGGTTGTTTGTTTTTTAGGGGGATTGAGTTTTAAGGCATTCGTAATTTACCCAAGATTGTTCAATATGCAAGTGGCAGAAACAGCATTCAAAATCCATGCAGCGGGCTGCCAAGCCCTTGCTGTCTTTATAATTCCAAAAGGTTCCCTTGCAAGCCAACGCAGTTTAGCCAAAATTCATTCTCCTTGACATGATGGGCTCAATCCAAGAGGGAAAACGAACATTCATAAATTATAACAGCTGCTGCTCCCACTGTGACTACCTCTCAAATAACAAACTACAGCATCACTGCTATAAAAGTGATAAGCGCCCCTCCAGGTACTGGCTCAATTTTATGGTTTTTGTTAAGAAATAAAGCTCTTTAAAGGTTATTACCTGATTTAGGTAATATTTTCATTTTACACAAAATTCCTACTAGCACAATTATCTTTTCAAGTGCCTCTCCAAAGCACAAATGTGTAATAACCATCTAAGTGCAGTCTACAGAAGTACCCTACTGACAGCAAGAGATAGGGAAAACTCTCCAATGGAGCAAATAATAAGCATGAGGTCAGTATTTTCTTTGCTTCCATTCAGTTTTCTATATGAAGGAAGAAACGTGTATGCAATCAAGCATATCTAAAAATGCTTAAGTCCAGATTCTTTATTTCTTATCAAGGCAAACAGCATGTAATATATATGGAAATACTGACAGATTGGTTCTAAGTCAACTGTAGGGAACCAAGACCATCTTTTTATATGGAAATAAATGTATTTTCTGGGGAGGGAAAGCCAGCTTGATTCTAGCTGTGGAGACACTAGTTTTGAAGGAGACTTTGATTCCAGTGGCCAGAAAAAAAGAATTATGGTACATCACATAAAGACTTGATCAGGCTTTAAAGAAGGAGGCCATCGAGGAGCCTCATTTACAATTGCAGCCTGAGAGCCGGGGAACAACAGTGGCCCTCCAGGGGACGGAGGAGGCCGGCCTCTCAAATGCTTCTCAGCAGGTGGCAATCAGACATCACCTCATCCATCTGCAAATTAATAGGGTCAGAGAAATGCTCCACTTACAGCACAGTCTGACTTCTTTTACCCAATTCCCATGAAAATGGTGACTATCATCAGAGCGACAATGAAGAAGGTCACTAGAAGGGTAATTACAAACAGAGTCACAAAAGGCAAAGCTGTACAACAAAAATAAGGCGATCAAACAAAATACTGCTTGATATTTCCAAGTGTATTTCTTCACAGTGTGGGCTATTTTTAGCCGGACTTCTATTTTTTAACTGTAGCTATATCTTTTAATAATTAAACTGAAGCGCATTCATTTGGGAAAGTGGCATAAAGCAGCATGCATGCCCTCATTGTCTGGAGACTGAAAGTGTTCAAGTCAAGCATGAAGATGGCCAGGAGACAATGTGTCCTTAAGGAGAGCGTCACTTGGCTAAGGAAAGCCAAACCTAAAAAACCTTCCAGCAATGTGTGTCTCAAAGCTCCCTTAAAATTGTTCTATCCACACACCAGGGAAACTGGTTTTTATCATGCAAAATCCTTTCTAGCCTTTCTGGAATGATGCTTGCCTTTCTTTTCATACCATTCCCCCCAGCATTGTCCCTTTGGCAAGGCAGCTCTAAACTCTGGATAAATGAAAAGGGCTCCGAGCCTGGTCACAGCAGACATCTGTATTTGCAGAGAGAATCACTTAGCTCCTACCCCTTTCTCATATATGTTTAAAATCCGATTATCAAAGATAGTAACATATGGCTATAAGTTAGTGGGCACTGATTTTCCACCGCTAATTCAAAGTTATCAAGGCAAAAAAGTGAGTTTTGACTCTAAAATCATCCTGGGCATGTGTGAAGAGTCAGTATATAAAGTCCCTGCTGAAGTTCTCAGCACATATGAATTGCTGCCATCACTCCAAACACTGGAATTGTTCTCGGAACTATTTATGAGTCACTCACAAAAATCAGTCTCATCACCTTAATTCAACCTAGGCTTGATCCACCACCTTATTCATCAAGCTTGGCTCCAAATGCCTGTTTTCTCAAATTGAATTCTTGTTCAAAGTATGAAGATCTTCAATTACTGACTCATTGTAGACAGATTTGTAAATGCCACTGGCGAATTCCAAAAGAAGAGCTCAAAAAAATATATATATATTGACAACAAAGGCAACATCTTTTGGCCAATAAATATCTATCTCCCCAAAAGAGACTACTCTGAAGTTAGGTCATTCATTGGGATGTCTATTTTGCCATGTTACTTTGAACGTAGTATATGACTTTGCTAAGCTCACTTTTATTTTAGCACAAAAGGAGCCCAGTTGCTCTTTAACATTCAAATGATATCATAGGTTAGTAATAACACACCTAGTAGAAGTTTTGTCAAGGAAAATACAACTGCAGTTTATCAAATCTGATTTGGAATATAGTAATAATCTTGTTGCCGAACGCTAGTTGGTGTGCCTTTGGTTTCAAAGCCACAAATTTTTGAATATATACTTATAGCTAATAATAATCAGCACTTATTCAACGTTATAGCCCAGCTGACTTATGCTGGGTACTGCTTCAAAAGGACTTATGTGCATTAACTTATATCATTCGTACCATACCACATTGGTTATCTGTAATAATTACACCCATGTTACAGATAAAAGGCTACATGACCTAGAGAAACAATATAACTTACAAAAAGTTGGTAAGCTATTTTGAACACCAGCAGTCTGACCCAGCACGGGTGGCGGTATAGCGGTTGATAGCTACAACATCCTTTGTTTACTGATATGGCAGGGGACATTTTTTAACCACATACAAATATTCAGAAATATAATAGTCCAGATGAGCTCTGATGAGGATTTTATAAAGCAGAGAGAAGTCGTTTTTAAATACTTTTTTTTTTTTTTTGAGGTACGCGGGCCTCTCACTGCTGTGGCCTCTCCCGCCGCGGAGCACAGGCTCCGGACGCGCACGCTCAGCGGCCATGGCCCACGGGTCCAGCCGCTCCGCGGCATGTGGGATCCTCCCGGACCGGGGCACGAACCCGCGTCCCCTGCATCGGCAGGTGGACTCTCAACCACGGCGCCACCAGGGAAGCCTTTAAATACTTTTTTGTGTCTTCCACCCGTGAAACCTAACTAGATTTACTTGCTCTAAATTCTACATTTTAGGGAAGCAAAACAATTCAGGTAAGTAGAGCACGCATGTGCTTGATATCTCAGAGCCCTGAGTTCAAGTTTAGATTCTGCCACTAAATGTACTTGGGCAAATTGCTTGCCTCAACTTTCTCATCTTAATATGACCCTAATACCACCTCCTCTTAATGTTATTGTGCAGAGTAAATTAAATTAGTATAAACAGCCAGTACCGTAGGTTTCCATTGGATTTAACAGCTCCCTATGCTGTAGTGGCTGGGAGTGGGGGAGGGTTGGGAAGGGAGTGTTTGTGTTTCTCTTTTCAAGTAAAAAAAAATCAGGCTGGGGATTATAGTCCAAGGAAAATATACTTTCCCCTTCCTGTTATCCTCTTTGTACTGTGTTTTTCATATGCCTTTGTAGTCTACAGTGCCTCCCATGAGATTAATTTAATGCACTTTTAAACAGCTCTTCCATATCAATAACAAAAACATTAAACACAACCAGATGTAAGAGCATCTCCTCCCCAAGATGTCCTGGAAGCCACAGTAAATAGCTCCCTTGCACCATCTCCTGTTCCCAGACCCAGGATAACTTCTGATAATATCCACCACTTGTAGGGATCAAAAATCAAAGGTCATTCGGTGGATCTAGACATTAAAAACGAAGGAAGTGGATCTAGACATTAAAAACCAAGGAAAGAGTTATTCAAAGAAATCCTCAGAGTGGCCTCAGCAGATTCTGAGTTAGAACACATCCCAGTTCGTCACTGTTTCACAGAGCCTTAGGGAAGCCATGCTTAACATGAAATATTTTGGAACCATTGATGGTCTCATTATATAACAGTCTGAACAGGCAATGATGTTAGAAGCCAAGAACTTAAAAATTACTCTGATTAGTCACACAATACATTTCAGCTTCATTCTGAATTCCTCTCATGATTTAAAATTAATAAATAAAAACATTTACTCTTTATATAGTTAGGCATTAGCTGAATTATATTTTTGGTTCAGAACATAAAGAAAAAGAAGCCGAGCTTATCCCTTCTCATTCTTTAAAAAACAAAAAGAATTCCAAATATGAAAATGTTTCAGAAAGGCCTTAAAAATTTCCAGGAAGCATAAGCAAATGAAGAGCTGAAAATATTCAAATCATAACTTACATTGGCTTTAAAGAACGGTTTTTATTTTTTTTAACATCACTTTTTATTTTCAAATTGGTGTTGCAATAGCCCTGAGGTTAATTAAATTCAGAACAATGGTCAATTTTAAAAGTAAAACCAAAGGATTCTTAGTATTAACACAGAAGTAGATTTTCTTGTTCAATGCTCTAATATGTTAACTAAATTTTAAATATTCATAAAATTTTATTTTATAAATTCGGACTTAGAATATCTTTTGTACAAATGCTTCTCAAAATGCTTTCCAGAAATTTCAGTCCATTAATACTCCGATTTATTAGATCCCCAATGGAAATATTCATCAAAGCCCAAATTCATTAAGCCAGTAAAGAATCCAATCATTAAGAGAACTAGGGATACTGGTTTTGATTTTCTGGTACAAGTGTGAGTGTATATAATATTGGACATCCGTGAAGAGATGAATTTTTGATAATAGTTTTATTTAGGAAGGATATAGGAGATAAACATTACAAGTAGTACAGAGAAATACATTTTAGTAACTGTGGTATTTGAGCAATAATTGAAATGAATGTTGACCTTATACCCCCCAAAATTAGATTTGAAGACAAATGCAATTAGGTCCACATTTTATTTTGGAAGACAGCAAGTAAATCCAAAGTCATTTTAGTATATGTGCTGCCGAAGCGAGCACCAAAATCATTTAAAAATAATGTGACATGAATCATTATAGGGCCCCTACCAAAATACACTTGGATCTCTCAGATGAAAGCAAGATAAAACAATGATTCTTTTACAGTTTTGGAGAAGCTCACAAATAAAGTATGTATTTGTCCCTGCCAACATTACAATATCAGGAGATAGTCTATATGCCTATACAAAAGTTCAATGTCTATCCTGACACTGAACTTTTGTCAGTGTTGTATTAAGTTTATGTTATAAGCTAATTGATAAGGGGAGACCATATTGTTTAACCTGATGTAAACAAAAGTAGCACACTGTATATTAAATAATGTCAACACTGAAATAGAGGATTTCCTACTACTTTTGGTTCTATTTAAAGGCAGAACCTACAGAAGTCAAAATAGGACCATTTCAAAGCATTCCCAAACAAAGCCCTCACTGAATTAATAATATTAGGTAAATGGCTGTGTGTGTTGGATGAGGAGTGTTTTGGTGTGGGTAAACAAAGATCTATATATTTGGTGTACCTTCTACTAATTTGATGAATACTTTCTCCAATAAAGAGGAAATCTGGGGACTTCCAGTGGTTAAGACTTCGCCTTCCAATGCAGGGGATGTGGGTTCTACCTCTGGTCGGGGAGCTAAGATCCCACATGCCTCGCGGCCAAAAAACCAAAACAGAAAACACAAGCAATATTGCAACAAATTCAATGAAGATTTTTTTTTTTTTTTTTTTTTGCTGTACACGGGCCCCTCACTGTTGTGGCCTCTCCCATTGCGGAGCACAGGCTCCAGACGCGCACGCTCAGCAGCCATGGCTCGTGGGCCCAACCGCTCCGCGGCATGTGGGATCCTCCCGGACCAGGGCACGAACCCGTGTCTCCTGCATCGGCAGGCAGACTCTCAACCTCTGCGCCACCAGGGGAGCCCTCAATGAAGATTTTAAAATTGGTCCACATCAAAAGAAAAAAAGAGGAAATCTGAAAAATTTGGATACATGTTCATGTCTGTATATGTTTTAACTACATATATGCACATATAACTATGCATAACTAATTGTATGTATATGAAATGTATATACATACATTTATGAAGAAATATGTAAAACTATAGCATTCAAAAATGCAAATTTGTTCTGGAAATGTGTTCAGTAATTTACATTTCTATCTAAACCTTTCAACAACTTTTTAAGGTACATCTTAATATTACCTATTTTTATCCTATTAAGAAATTTAGTCTCAGAGAAGATATTTTACTTTGACATCATGCCACAAGTAATTGGTAGAACCAGTATAGGAATGAGTATCGTCCTGAATCTGTTGCGTGACCCCTTATTTGGTGAATAAGAACGGCACATGACTTAGCTCTATTCACAAAGACGAATGTACAGTTCTTGGCTATGGTTTCAAAGTGCACCACAAAAAAAAGAAACTTGAGGGCTTCCCTGGTGGCGCAGTGGTTGAGAGTCCGCCTGCCGATGCAGGGGACACGGGTTCGTGCCCTGGTCCGGGAGGATCCCACATGCCGCGGAGCGGTTGGGCCCACGAGCCATGGCCGCTGAGCCTGCGCGTCCGGAGCCTGTGCTCCGCAATGGGAGAGGCCACAACAGTGAGGGGCCCGCGTACAGCAAAAAGAAATTCGACTCTCAATACCATGGCCAGCTCATATTTTTCTCATATACAGCCATATCTAAATGCTAAACTGATTAGCATTTAGAGGGTATATATTAATGATAATACTGTTAGGCATCATTTGATACCCAAGACCTAATACTGCTTACCCGCTGGTATGGGGTTTTAAGGTTAAATAAGAATATGACCTACATTTCCATTAATACTGGCCATCATAACAATTTTCAGTTGTAGTGAAAGTTAATATAACCTTAAACATCATGATAAAATACTAATAACCAAGGACTAACAGTCATGATCTACTTCACAGAGACATGAATAATTATATATCATAATACATAATGTATGTTCATTTTAACCTATTTTTATGGGCTATGACCCAGGCCAGTTAGGTTTTTTTGTCGTCAGCCTGTTGTGTTAAACAACCATTTTTGGAGGTTAATTGAATATTGTTTGTGATCTTGTGATCAGCTGACATTGAGGATTTTAACCGAATTCATAAACAAGGATGTGTGCATAGATGAGGAAATACAATGATTGCTTTGGGTTTTTTCCCAAAACCATCCTGGCAAAGAGACTTTCACACCCCACAGCTCCACATCTGCAACTGCAAAATAATTAATTTGTTGCCAAGCCATTGTGCATATTCCAGGACACCAGCCAAGATCTAACACTGGCATCATTAAGTGAAAAATATTGTAACGTTTAATACTGTATTTCCCTGCTTCAATTTGCCAATCAGTGATGTCAGTAGTATCCTGTTCTTTAGGAAACTTAATTAAATTCTTTCATTCAGATAATCAACATTTGTGCTTCCAACCACTCTTTAAATAGAGTCATTCTTTGTCTGGCAGCTGTGAGAACTTTTTACCCCATCCCCTCACAGAAACAAATGGAGAAAAAAAATTTTTTCATTTAACATTTAGATAATGAAATCCTGTTTGAGATACCATTCATTGGTATGTTGCTGTTTTCACAGTAAAGCTTAATCCTGAGGTTTATTCAAGCCAAGTGGATATATGAATCCATGAAGTTTGGTAGAAATGAACTAATTGCCTTAACTCACCACATCAAAATGTCATTCGCTATTCCAAGCCCTATCAGAGAAAGCACATACTGTGAATGGCATGGCTTTGAAATTTGAAGATATTTCAAGCCAAAATCATACACTTTGGATTACGGTTAATGTAAAAGGAAGAATCTTAACTACAAACAGACCTTCACACTAATCAGAAATAAGCGTTCATTAATTTTAAAGCATCTTGGTAAAGAGAGATGCTTCAAAGTATGTACGCCATCAAAGCAGGATCTGTTTTCATTTTTAAATTTTTAGTCAACATATCCTTACTGTTCAATACAATAGCTAGCATAAATTTATCAATAAATAGCTCCTTCTCTCTCTTTTTCATATATACACACTTGTGCATATGCATATAGATACACATTCAATTTAGGCCATTACAAAAAACAAACATGTATACCTAGGTCATTACATGTATATGTTTTATCTATTCATCTTGTGTATCTCTAATATAAATTGTGCATTTGGAGACTCTGAATTAAATTGTTACTTAGCCTTTCAAAGAAGACATTTGCAAACATTTAAAATGTTTATGGAAATACTGATCTTTAACCTTGGAATACCTTTGAGAATTAGTATATGTTTTAAAACCACACATTTATGGCTGTTACACTCTTTCCTCATATATAAGCCCAAAAAATAAGAGCCGAGTGCTAGAAAAATGTATTTATGAAATTCATTCTCACCATCTACTTAACCTACCACCCAACTGAAACTACAGTAGCAAAGTTAATAACCATTTGTCCTATACCTGTTTCACACTTAAGATAGTATAACTATCTTAGTCTATATAATTAAAAGCACTGTTGAATTGACAAATTTAATTAATCAGACTACATCTAAACACTGATGTTAGAACATTCATGCCCTCAAATAGTTTTTATTTGGTTTGAATTATTTTATATTAACACAACCTAAATTAACTGAAACTCTCAATTTTTTGTTTCATATACACCTAACTTTTCACTTTGACTTGGGTGGAGAAACTTTCTCCCAAGAGAGATCTGGACCCCTCATGACTCCAGCTGTGCTTGACGACCCCCTGCTGACCTCCCCAAGCCAAATAATGGCCCAACACCTGCTTAATTACCTTGAACAACAAACCTTTAGCACTAAGCATATTTGGTGTTTACTAGGAAACAAGGGAAGCTATGCCTCTGATTATAAAAAGATAACAAAATAGTCATAACCAGTATGTCTACACTGATCAAGTCTGCCTGATACCTAAACAGGACACAAGAAGCAATGAAATAAGAAATTTACTGGCTATTAAATGCAGAATTCCCAACACTATGGTTTAGGTAATTAGATTTCAGCACACTTATTTCTTTGGATAAATTCAAGGTAATCCAAAAAGTCTTATTCTGAGAGAACAAACCTACTGAGAATGAATAAAGGAATATTTTTCTAAAGCAATGGAATCAAAGTGCTTTTATTTCTTAATGGGTTTTCTATTTTTTTACATTAAAAGTATTCGGTACTATGCATGTGCAAGAGGAAAACAGTTTTCTAGTGCACTTGCTGAAAATGAAACATTCGTCTTCTATTTGGAGTTTTACCTCCTTCCCCAGCCATGTGCTTCTCTCTTAGATCACTGCTCAACTCACGTGCAATTTACATGTGAGCAATGTTTGAGATCCTACTATTAGAATTCCTTTTCTAAGATAATTATCCCAGTCACTAAAAGTATCTATTTTTACCATACCTCAGAAATCTTGTGGATGTTTCCAACTTGCTGAAAATATATGTAGCCCACACATACTGAATTTCAAAAGGCTTGAACAGATTGTGTGCATGTTTAATAGGGCGTGATGCCCTTTGCTGAGAATGAACAGGCATATGTGAGCCTTTAGCCACAGCCAGCCACCAGCGTCCCTTTCCCACAATAATGACTCTAAAATGACAAGCCGCCCCCCCCCGCCATCTGCAGAGGAGCACAGTAAGTTTTTCTGTGTCAGTTTTACAATTTAACACATTGTCAGCACTGCATGTGAGTCAAAAATTCAGGGCTTCCCTGTTGGCGCAGTGGTTTGAGAGTCTGCCTGCCGATGCAGGGGACGCGGGTTCATGCCCTGGTCCGGGAAGATCCCACATGCCGCGGAGTGGCTGGGCCCGTGAGCCATGGCCGCTGAGCCTGCGCGTGTGGAGCCTGTGCTCCGCAACGGGGGAGAGGCCACAACAGTGAGAGGCCCGCGTACCGCAAAAAAAAAAAATAAAAAATTCAACAGGTTTGCTTTAAGTCATAATTTATATATGATCATATATATACGCTATATACATATAATTGTTTCCTTGGTTCTCACCAACAAGTGATCTCTTCTGATAACTTAATAGTGATTAAAGGAGGGTAAACTGTAGGTGTTAGATTAGCCACACAAGCCATAGTTATTTGGAATTCATTCTCATCTCCTTTTAATAAACACAGATGGGTAAAGATGGTGAAATACATAAAAGAGAACAAAATATACTGGGAAACTTTTCTCCCTGGTTACTAGACCAAGGCAAAATGAGCCATTAAAAGAAAATCCTTCTGGAAAATCAAAATCACACACAGACTCCAAGCATGTTTATGTTTTCAGCTTGGCTTAGAAGTACAATTATTGTAGTTAAAACAAAGTGTTATTTCTCATTCCTCACACGGCAAATCAGTTTTAAAACAATAATACAAAGTTGGCCAGAGCAAAGGAAACAGAAACTCTCATATATGGCTGGGGAGAGAGTAAATGGTGCCGTCACTGTGGGTCTCATCTGGGCTCATGGCTTTAAATATGCTGTCTATGCCCATGGTAGAATGAATTCGTGTTCTCATGCTGCACTTATCTTTATATCCACAGCCTCTACTACGTAACTTTGCCCTTTCTCCCTTAAAAAATAGAATGTAACTCTCCACTTCCTGACTTCAGGGGTGGGCTTGCCATTTAGTTTGGCCAATGGGATGATATTAAACATGTGCTTGAGCCGTAGGGGTTAGCCTCATATGCCTCTGTTATCACCATAAGGAGGTAGCTGCTGCCCTTAAGCCTGAGTCCCAGAAAGAATACACATGGAGAAGACCAAAACCCAACCCAAAGTGAGGAGCACAGTCCAGCCTGACCCTTAGCTTAAGCAGAAGCCCAGAGAAGCCCAGCCTTGATGAGCCAACTCCCAGTCAGCTTGCAGACTGTGAGAAGGAAAAATCTTATTGTTGTATTCTACTCAGATTCTCTGGTTATTTCTTACACAGCAATAACTGACTGATAGATGCTAAGGATTCCCCAAAGCCTTTCTCTTTGCCTGATTTTTCTCTTAAGTCCAACTCCTACTGCCTACTCAACATTTCTAACATTTCAAACCTGGCACGTCCCAACACTGAGGACGTGACATTCTTCTTCAAACCTGTTCCTCACCGACTTTCTCATCTAATTATTGGCACAGCATATTTCCAGTTGCTCAATACAAAATACACTGAGTCATCTTTGATTATTTTCTTTCCCTCCCTACTTTTAATCTTTTAATAAATCCTGGCAGCTCTATATTAAGGATGTGTACAGTTGTTTTCATTTTCACGGCTATTTCTTGTGTTTCACTGACATTCTTTCTTTCTACAGAATTGCAGTAGTCTCCTAACTACACTTCTTGCATCTGCTCTTACCCCAATTAATTATAGTCTTGACATGAGAGCCAGAATGCTAAGTCAGATAATGTCATTCCTCTTTTGAGACCCTGCCATGGCACTCCATCTGATCAGAGCATAAGTCACATCCTTACCATGACCCAGAGGACCGTACGTAATCCAGTCCCATTTGTTCTCTTCGTACGCTATTACTCGCTTCCTTGTTCATTTGGTTCTTGTCATACTAGCCTCCTCTCAGTTATTTCCAGAGACTAGGTACATTCTTGGCTAAGGCATTTTGAACTTGCTGATCACTAAGGCAGAAAGTCTCTTTCTCTACAGGTGTTTTCCCTGTCCTCAAGTTTTTACCCAAATAACCTCTTCTTGAAACAAAGTGGAAAGCTTTCTCTAGCTGAGCCATTTAAAATTGCAACGCCTGCCGCCCCCCACACTTTCTATCTACCTCGCCCCCCACAGTAATAAACACCCTTAAGAGTGCATAGTCTTTTGTCTGTTTTGTTCACAGCCACATTACCAAGTGCACAGAACGTTTTCTATCATCATGGTTGGCACTCAAAAAATATTTCTGATGAATGAATAAATGGCAAAATTTATGAAAAAAATTAAGAGTTTTCAAGAATTCCCACAGTAAGTAATGAGACAAACATGCAGGTCTTTGGCTATAAAGATGATATAAACAGATTTACAAAAGCAAAACAAATTAAAACTAAATATTCAACATTAAGAGGCTTATAAAAAATCATGTTACATCCATATAATGAAGTAGAATACCTGAAAAAAATGCATAGAAAAAGCATGACGTAGATGAATACTTAATCACATGTGGAAATGTTCATGTGGACATAGATGGTATTATCATAACATATTTATTTTTAAATCCCAATTTGTATTAAAATATTATTAGATAATTGATGACTAATTGATAAATACATATATAGACATCTGAATTAACACTGATTTTCCCAGAATAGTGAGAATAGGCAAATTTGTGATATTAGTTTGCTGTGGTTCTGTGATTTTTCAAATTTTCCATAATGAGAGAGGTTACTTACTTACATAATCAGAAAATCAAAATGTCTGTAACATGTATCCATATCTAGAAAGAAAACTTTGCCCTCTTTTTCCAAACCATAGCTTTTAAAAAGCAAGACATGACTTGGGTGACAAATGGAATCATACATGTAGCATAATCGCTACCTCTGTTCTTCCTGAATAAGACGGATGATCTGAACTTCAAGACTAAAACTGTACAGGGAGAATTCACATCTCTTGGATTCTCCATTTAAAAAAATCATATTATCCTATTATATTCTCCCTTTAAATTAGCTCAGTTTGAGAACCTCTTAGCGGCTCCAGAAAGAGTGTATAAGGCCTAGAAAAGGCCAGATATGTTTGCTTCCAACTCAGGCCCCCAAAACACAGCTCCCATGGTGATTTGATTAAGATCAAAAATGGGCAGAAGACCTAAATAGACGTATCTCCAGAGAAGACATACAGGTGGCAAAGAGATACATGAAAAGATGCTCAACATCACTAATTATTAGAGAAATGACAATCAAAACTACAGTGAGCTATCATCTCACACTGGTCAGAATGGCCATCATCAAAAAAATCTAGAAACAATAAAGGCTGGAGAGGGTGTGGAGAAAAGGGAACCCTCTTGCACTGTTGGTGGGAATGTAAATTGATACAGCCACTATGGAGAACAGTATGGAGGTTCCTTAAAAAACTACAAATAGAACTACCATACGACCCAGCTATCCCACTACTGGGCATATACCCTGAGAAAACCATAATTCGAAAAGAGTCATGTACCACAATGCTCATTGCAGCTCTATTTACAATAGCCAGGACATGGAAGCAACCTAAGTGTCCATCAACAGATGAATGGATAAAGAAGATGTGGCACATATATACAATGGAATATTACTCAGCCATAAAATGAAACGAAATTGAGTTATTTGTAGTGAGGTGCATGGACCTAGAGTCTGTCATACAGAGTGAAGTAAGTCAGAAAGAGAAGAACATATACCATATGCTAACACATATATATGGAATCTAAGGGGAAAAAAAAAGGTCATGAAGAACCTAGGGGTAAGATAGGAATAAAGACACAGACCTACTAGAGCATGAACTTGAGGATATGGGGAGGGGGAAGGGTAAGCTGTGACAAAGTGAGAGAGTGGCATGAACATATATACACTACCAAACATAAAATAGATAGCTAGTGGGAAGCAGCCGCATAGCATAGGGAGATCAGCTAGGTGGTTTGTGACCACCTAGACGAGTGGGATAGGGAGGGTGGGAGGGAGGGAGACACAAGAGGGAAGAGATATGGGAACATATGTGTATGTATAACTGATTCACTTTGTTATAAAGCAGAAACTAACACACCATTGTAAAGCAATTATACTCCAATAAAGATGTTAAAATAAATAAAACACACCTAAGAATATTATAAGTATATTTAATTTCCAGAAGTAAAGTCTCTTTTAAAGGCATATATGCATGTGTGTGTAAAAAAAAAAAAAGACCCATGTAGCCCAATGTTCATTACAGCACTATTTACAATAACCAGGACAACCTATAAGTCCATCGACAGATGAATGAATAAAGATGAAGTGGTACATATATACAATGGAATATTACTCAGCCATAAAAAGGAATGAAACTGGGTCATTTGCAGAGATGTGGATGGATCTAGAGTCTGTCATACAGAGTGAAATAAGTCAGAAAGATAAAAAAAAATACCGTATATTAACGCATAACGTGGAATCTAGAAAAAAGGTACAGATGAACCTATTTGCAGGGCAGGAATAGAGATGAAGATGTAGAGAATGGACGTGTGGACACAAAGGGGGAAGGGAAGCGTGGGATGAACTGGGAGATTAGGATTGACATATATACACACTACCATGTGTAAAAGCAATAGCCAGTGGGAACCTGCTGTATGGCCCAGGGAGCTCAGCTTGGTGTTCTGCGATGACCTAGATGGGTGGCATGGGAGGGAGGTCCAAGAGGGAAAGGATGTATGTATACATAGAGCTGATTCACTTCGTTGTACAGCAGAAACTAAAACAATTATAAAGCAATTATACTTCAATAAAAAAATTGCAGAGTGATGGGGCTCAGGGCAGGTCATGACAAAATATACCAAAATGGCATATTGATTACTTTGAATTAGAGTTACTTAAGAAACAGCAGGTACAAGGAGGACATTCTGATCCTCCTTTGTCCCCTGAAAAGCGGTAAATAAATCTCCCATGTAAAAGGTACCCTCCCTGTACCAGGTGGTACACACACATCCCTACTGTCAAATTCGGGGCCAATAAAGCTGTGTCAACAAACTGCCTAGATTCTTCACTACTTAGTACCCAAATCTAAGTTTCTTTGTCTTGTCAGTTCATCACAAATTTATTCTTTCTTTGTGTAAAAGGTTTGAAAGCTGCCTCCTTTGGTCACATCTCAGGGACTCGTATCTTCGGAGCCCCCAAATATATGAAATTAAATTGTTTTTTCCGCCGGTTAATCTGTCTCACTTCAATTTAATTATTAGAAGGGCCAGAAGAACCTACAAGGGTAGAAGACAATTCCGCCCCCCCCAATAAGAATTTTGAGTTGTTTTTATTCTGTCACAGATCGTTAAAATTTCTACCCAAAGCATACCATCGCTTGCAGACATAAGAAACATAGATATTAATGGAGAAGATAAAAATATGATAATTTTACAAATTTATCTCCTAATCCCTTCCACCAAATCCACAATTCACATTATCTCATCAATTTTTATACAGCTTATTTCCTATGTAGCTATTTCTTATATTTCAGAAACAATTTAAAAAGAGGAGAACAAAGAGTATTAAATTCATTTTAGAGTTCCATTTATTGGAAAAATATTCTATCTTCACTCAAAATGTGCTACTTGCAAGTACTTGCAAAATAGCCTAAATATTTCTCTTTTTGTCATTTAGAAATAAAGTCAAGAAATTATAAAAATAAACCGACTTATTTAGTTCAAAATGCAAAAATTGCAAATATGAACTCATTTAATCAGGTTTTGGATTTTCATGCACTAACACTCGTTTAAATTCAATCTACATTTTAACATACAGTAATTTTTAACTCAAATATAACATGATTTTTAAGTTAATTTGCTAATATGTCTTGAATAAGAGCATGATTAAATTTGTATAAAGATGGTAAAAAATGAAGTTCAAACATACTATTTGATAGTACGTGAATACTTTATCGTTAGTAGGTATCTTTTTATTATTAATTAAAAACTAAAATTAAGAAATAATTTTTTAAATCTTTAAAAGGGGGGAATATCATTACTAAACCCATTCCTTAAAGAAGGACAGCTCATTTTCTTAGGACAGGAGACATGAACCACGGCTGAAGTTGCTGCCAGGTAGGCAGGCTCCTTACACAGTGAGGCGGCAAGGCTTGCCTGCAAGTTCACAGGCAAGATTCCATTTTTCCAGGATCTTTACAGCTACCAGCTACAGGAGCTACACAAAGAGGGGGAGGGAAAATGGAGATGAGAAGGTAGTAACGGCTGCACAAATTACCTGGGATGCCTAGAGCATGTTATTTCACCTTGTGTAGAAAAAAGAAAGAGAGGGAGAGCGAGTTTATGTAGTTTCAGTAAATTAATTATTTTCCCAATGAGCGGGGGAAGGAGGGCTTCAAGGGACACTGATTTTATTTTGGATGATAAATATTATCTTGTGCCACTAGACGTATAGGTGTGTGTTCCTTTGTCTGCCAACTAATTTAAGGCGTGTGGGTGTCTTGAGCATTTGGCTTAGAGCTGAAAATGCCACACTGAGGTCTGTCTTTGCTCTATAGGAATATCTCAAACTGGCAGAAGAAGATAAACACCATGTTAAACTTGGAGTTCCTGTCCCTCTATAAAACTTAAAACAAATAAGCTGGAACCCTACGGCTGCGGGTGACTCAGACCCACAAAGGAGACAACTTCAGAAACAGCCTCTCTGTTCTCTTTTTCACTCTATCAGTAGCAAATTGATTAGACTGCTTTCCCATCATCCAAAGCATCCCACATGCTATGGGCCTGACACAGTCTTTGTGTGCTGGAGAAGGCTGGGGCTCCCATAGAGCGAGAGGAGGATCACCCTGGACTGCTGATTCTAGATCTCATTGAAAACAATCACAAAAATCACAGGGGAAAAACACATCCATGTAAATTAAACTAGGTAATCTGTGTAATTATTACTAATTGATTCATCTTCATTAGTCCAGTCCTTTAATATCTGAAACATATATATATATATATATATATATACACACTCATACACACTATATGTGTATATATATATATACACACACACACACTCACACACACTATTTCTACAAAAAGTGCCCACACATTTTATACATATTCATACATACAAACCTAATCCTTAATGGTAGAGATGCTAAAAAATGAAAATTTATAAAAGCAAAGGATAAAAGGGCCCCCAATATAGGTAACTAGAAAGAAAACCAATTATCAAAGCAGAAGCTAAAATATTTGAGTCATGTGAAGTTACCAAGTTTAATGAGAAATAGCCTGAGAATAGAATTGCAAAGATGAATGATTCAACTTGCAATGCTTTGTTAACCAGGACTTTCAAAATGATTAAAGTATGATTACTTGGCTCGTTAAATCTTATTTTGAACTATTTTGCCACTCGCCTAGCATAATGAGGATGTTAGCATTTGCCAGAATTCAACATTTTTCAAATTCTATAGGTTACTGTTAATATGGTGACCACTGTCAGATTTTTAAACGTTAGTTGTAAGACTTCTGTGCCCACAGATATACCCATCATATCTAAGTTATGAAACTTTCATCTTCTTTAGAGTGTAAAAATTCTGTCATCATAAGAATCCACATGCAATTGGGAATACTCTGTTTTGTGGCTGTGATTTTGAATTGTCATCTACACTCTAGAGGATGAATGACATTCAGGTTTCTTAAAGCTGGGCTACAAAACCTCAACAAAAACGGACATTCTCAGTACTGCCTATTTTTGGCAGCAGGGTGAGTCTGCATAGAAACCAGATTTATCAAGTGTTCCACAAATTACATCTTCAAGAAAAAGAGGAAAGGAGACATCTTTCTGTACGGCTTACAGCTAATAATTTCTCACCAAATTAAAAAAAAAAATTCAGACACAATAAAAAAGGATGCCCAACCTATGTATTGATAAAGCCATAGACGCACAGCCTGATGTGACTCTAGGGTCTAAACTCTTTGCTTGAACAGGGCTGCCTTTGTATTTGACATGAAATGCAGATTATGTTCTGGTTCTACAACCATCTTCTCTCCTTCTATTCATAAGTTTTCTATTACCTGCTGGACTATTGTGTTACTGGTAGTAACACACAGTTCTTTGTACAGAAGGACCATCCACAAAATAAGCAGCCCTTTATCCAGCCATTGCAAAACCTGCTTTTAGAAACTAAATACATTGCTTCCCAAAATGGAATAGTTTTATCGGGCTAGTAATGGGAGAAATGAAATATGGGGAGAAAAAAATTCCTATTCTTTTGAGCGTTTGCATTCCTTGAATATCAACAGTTTTTGGTTTTTCGAGGGCCATCTAGGCATATTTTTCCTTTAATCATTTTCAATTCTGAAAATTGAAAAATAAAATTCTGAAAATTGTGAGCAACGAACTTGGGAGAAACTGGGAAGCCAAAGATATGCAATCTGTCACTTTATTAATAGATTTAGGTGAAAAGCTATGAAGCGACCCATTATGCCCCTAAGCACTCTGATTCTTCTGTAATCTATAAAATTAATCATGATTAAAATTACTCTACAATATTAGATCTCTGGTATAAGAGAAATAAACTCAATCTTTATAATATTAACGCTATTAAGGCATAATGGACCTTTTCTGTTGTGAAGCAAAAATACGTTTAACATTTTTTTCTTTTGGACCATTCTTTGAGACTACTTGGTTGCCATTTAGTCAGCAATTCTCACAGTAACATAAGTCATTATGTCTGCTTGGTTCATTCTCTTCCAGAGTGGTGTTTAAAAAGAGATATATACAGGGACTTCCCTGGTGGTCCAGTGGTTAAGACTCTGAGCTTCCACTACAGGGGTTTGATCCCTGGTCAGGGATCCCACATACCATGCAGTGTCGTCAAAAAAAAAAAAACCAAAAGATGTATACAATAAAATGGTGACATAACTGAGTAGTTTAATGAGAATGGTTAGTTTCTTCACCAACATTGCTACTTTCTAAAGTTGAAACAGTACTGTGCAGGAAAACATAAAAATTGTAATGCAAAAGAGTACCTTTTGCTGACAGAGTCTGAAAACATAACTAGACAATAGGAAAAGTATTTATGTGTTCACACGAACCTTCCTGTATATAGCAACGTGAAGTTCACTTAAATCAGAATAATGCCTCAAATTGTATTCATTTTGCTAAAACTGGGTCATACTTTAACATAGATTTTTAAAGAGCAACTCTCAATTACAAGGATAGATTTTAGCATAAATACCTTCCCACTCAAATACATGCGTTTTTCAGTTTTATAGTGATGGAGAATACTGAGTTACCGCTTCCAATCTTAGGAGCGGGGTTCTCAAAATATTGTCCAGAGACCTCTGGGGGTCCCTGAAATCCTTTCAGGGGATCTATGAGGTCAAAAGCTATTTCATAATAATATTAAGATATTATTTGGTTATACACTTTCTCATGAGTGTACAGTGAAATATTTCAGAGACTACATGACACATGCTATTACGACAGAAATAGACCTGAGATCCCAGCTGTCTTCTCTAAATCATACATTACTGAGCTTTGCAAAAATGCAAAACAAGGCCATTCTTCTCTTTAATTATTTTTGTTTTAGAAAACATTTCTTATAAAAACATGCTGTTCATGTTAACATTCAATTGCTTTATTATTACTATTTCAATTAAAGAAATTTTAGTGCCTCAATTTTAATTTCTAATATGGTAAATATTGATATAGACTACATTTAAAAAACCTTTGGGGTGTCCTCAGTAATTTTTATGAGTGTTTGAGAAACTCTGCCTTAAAACATACTTGGCCATTACAACACCCTTCTTACAGAAACTCTGTAAATTAAAAAGAAAACTAAGTGCAGGTACCAGTCCAGAAATTTCCTTTGTATCTGTCCTTTTTACCTAAAGCAATGCGGCCGCTGAGGAGGAGTTCAGGAACTTCCTAAGTGATTGATAGACAATGCTTTAACTGGGGAAAAGAGTAAAAACAATACAGGTTTCTAGGAGTTTGGCAACTACAGATACCTCCCTTGCTGGCAATTTTATTTAAATTATATCAAGTTTCCTCCAATCAGATTTTTCCTGACCGCGTAGTAAACGATTTAGAAAAATAATACTCTATGTGCTGCTCAAGATAATGAGTCTGTTGTGCCTAAAAGTAGTGATAGATGATGTCTGGGTGGGAACTCCCATCTTTATTTATTCAATGAGTTCTGCCCTTTCCCCCCAGTAATGTCACAGTGTAGCTAAATAAAGTTGTCTTGGTAATGTTTAATATTGTTCCACCCAGTATATGAAGATCAGGGCTCTCCCATGACAGAAGCCAGAAATCATAAGTCTTTTTTTTTTTTTTTTTTTTTTTTGCGCTACGCGGGCCTCTCACTGTTGTGGCCTCTCCTGTTGCGGAGCACAGGCTCCAGATGCGCAGGATCAGTGGCCATGGCTCACGGGCCCAGCCGCTCCACGGCATGTGGGATCTTCCCGGACCGAGGCACGAACCCGTGTCCCCTGCATCGACAGGTGGACTCAACCACTGTGCCACCAGGGAATCCCTCAAAAGTCATTTTAAAGCTCTTCTACAAAATTCTGTTATTCTTGCTCTAACACATTCTCATTTGAATTAAAACCAAGGACTTAAATTGAGATTGTTCAGTAGATCTAACTTTTTCTCAGACAGATTGTCTCAGCATGAGAAATACTAAACATTGAATTTTGCTCCCCGACTTGGATATAGGTTTCTTTCTTTATATTACTAATAGATAGGTGGTTAGCATTTTACTACCAAGTTAGTTTCAAATGTCATCTCTAAATCCTAAATCTAAACTAGGAATCCTTTCCTCACATGCTAAAGAGTAATTCAAAGCAAAATGTTTGAGAAACTCTACCTTAAAGCATACTTTGGACTGGTCATTAATTGTGCCATTCTTTCTGCTACTGCTCTAGAAGGAAAGAAATTTCTAACTAGCTGGGAATTACCAAGTTTAATATGTCAGAGTATAGTACCATCAGATAAATTCAGTCATTAAGTGATCCAAGTGTAGGATAAGATTCCCTCCATACAATGCAACTCCAACTGGAATCTTCCAGTTGATATTTGTAACAAGTGCACGGTGGTGTGATGAGTAGAAATGCTCAAGCTAGAAAGGTCTCTATTTCAGTCCCAGCTTTGATACTTACTGGCTATGTGATATTGCCAAGTTAATTTTAACCATACTGAGTCCCAGTTTTCTTTCTGTAAAATGGGAATAACAATGTCCGTCTGGAAGGACAGTTAGGAGGCTATATGGAAAAATCCTAGCACATTTACTGGCACATGGTAGACAGTTAATCAACAGTAATTATTATATAGCTAATAACGTAGACTTTCTGTTGTTCTTTTACTTAGGAGTATCTGTTACTATACAGAATTTGAAGAAAGCTTGAAGTGATGATCTAAATTTGCCTAAGAAGTCTGAGAACCTGATGGAATGAATGGGATCAAGAATTCCATCTGCCTTTAAGATAAAAGGTTCTGAATTTATTCATACAGACTAGGATGACAGAATCATGCATGTTAAATAAAGCTATGTATTTGGACTATCCAGATTTGGGGGATTATAACAGTAGAAATATCTTGGGGAAAAAAATATCCAGTAGCAGTCATGGAATAATACAGAAGTGCGGGGGGGTGGGAAATGTCTGAGTTCATCTCAAGCTACTAAGCAAGAGCAAACACAAAACCAATTAACTACTACCTTGACTGAGAGATTGCTTGGGTGAAAGGCAGGGATGAGGCAGGCAGGGAAAACACTGGACCTGATGTTTATTTAAATAGATGAGTTCTAGAGTACTATAATTTGGTACCCTGTTGGGTACCTCAGTTAGAAAGGAATATCTTACAACAAGTAGACGAGCACACATAGGATATTTTTTGTTCTGTGGCTCAACCAGCTTCCTCAAGGACAATTTTAGTAATCTTAGCGAGCACGTTACCGGATCATTTTCCTTGTGCATAATGTGAGATGACTATGTAGGAATGCAGCCAGAAAATGGAAATATACTTGGTGCTAGTAAAGCTACTTATTGATAGTGTGACCAGGAGGAGAGTGTAGACACCCTAATTGTTAGAGCGGTCCTTACGTGACTGACTCTCTGTGAGGTTTACATAGCCAGTCAAATGAGTCAGAACATGAGTAACTGCCAGCCTATCTCTACTCATGTGGTATTTTTAAAAATCTAATTTCTTAAGAGGTATATCAACATCAATTTATGAAATAGCTTTCCCAGGCTAGATCTTTATCTAGAGCAATTTCCATAAACTAAAGACTCGAAACCACAACTCATTCATCCTCTTACTTTTGACCATTACTATCCAAAGCTGAAATAGTTCTCAGGACGTGCTGCTCTACCAACAGAGCATTCAAAGCCTAGTTAGCACATTACGTTAGCCTAGATGCGCCAGCTCCAGGTGGTCTTGCAAAAATATTGAACCCCCTATACCCTTATGACAATAGATTCTTCCTCATGGTGCCACACATTCACCCTTTCCCCAAGCTAACACAATCAAAATGCACTTCTACACATGCTCCCCTGGATCCTGCCAGCTCATATTAAATGTTTACTGCAATTCTTCTGTAGTATAGGCTACTTCCTACTGGCAAAGGGTGTATAATTTCCCTGTGCAGGCTGTTCTAAGACTTGCTTTTTGTTCTAGGCCTAGGGGCAACGAGGGGTCATAGTCATGTATCTTGTGGAAAACAGACACCATCTTAGAAGGCATCAGCTTCCAGAAAAAGGGCTTTACTCTGGCAGTGAGGAGAGAACTTATTCTGCCAGACACAAAGTTCTGGGAGACTGAGTTAGGGTTCAGGAGTCTCAAACTCACCCACTGAAGTGTCCCTATCCATGTTTCATAATTCTACCTCTTTTCCATTAGAACCCTGTCTTTGACGTAAGCTCTATTGAGGCTGGGAATTTAGTCCCCTTTTCAGAACATAATCAAATGCTAGGCCTGAGGTTTAGCAAGTCTGCCTTGTGGCTGCAGGAAATAAAAATCTCTTTTACAGCTGCCATTACAGGCCCTCCGGCTTTAGAACATGACTCTTAAGTTTGCAGTTAACTGCAGTATACCTATCATTTTCCTTTCAAAGTCTCCTGTATCATTAAAAGTAGTTACCCTACTTTATTATTCTTAAAATAATCACTGTCCCATAATAACCTAGTGCCACATGGACTTGATGTCTAAAGGCTTTCCTTCTAATGGCTCTTCTTCCCAATTAACCACAAGTTAAAGTTTGACGTAATTAGGATGCCACTGCAGGCCAGAAGTTGATGTCACACCACTCTCACCAGCAAAGGGGTCCTTATTTATTTTACACAGATGAGCAGTCCACCTCCTATCTTGTCCTAAGAGTTCTCTTCTTAGAACCACTCTGGTTTCCTAGAAAACAGGCCCTGAGGCAAGGATTACCTACTAGTAATTTATTTGAAAGTGGAATTCCAGGAAAACAAAGCTGAGAATAAGGAAATGAAATAATGTGCTGTGTGAAGGCACAGATTCTGCTTCATGAGAAGTTTACCAGATATACATGCCTATCTATGAGAGAAACCTACAAAAAAGGACAAATGGGGATACTGTGCCTTGAAAAATTCCATTAAAGGGAGAAAGCTAATTTATCCACCCAGTTTCCTTTTATCTCCTGTCTTCCAATGGTCAAAATTCTCCCCAATTGGATTTAACTCCCTCATAGTTTTTGGGCCACATCATCCAGCCCCTTTGGCAACCAGGAGAAAGACAAGTCCATGCCCTTCTGTGAGATATTTTTATCCAAGTCCAGAAGTGATGAGAGATACCAAATACTCAAGATGCCATTGGCCCCAGAGGGCAAGAACACTTTGGCTGGTAAGTAGTTGGTCATTCGTCATCATTGCTGCGGTGGAGAATTACACCTGAGGCTCCAGGGGACAGCTGAGCCAAGAAAGGCTGAAAAATTACATGCCATATACACGTGCAACTAAAACTTGCAAAAGTAATGAACTTAAAAAGCAGAAAACAAGACATCAAGGGGAAACCTTTCACACCTAATATTTGAGACCGTTCCTAATCTCAAGGTGAATAACACTTGTTGACAATCATCAAATGCTCCAGCAAGCACTGAGGAAAGCTGAGAAGCAGAGGGCTGTGTAGTTAAACCTCCTGACCACTTTGCAGATGACCGGAAAAGAGAAGTTGGTTCATATTCAATACTAAAGACCATTTTATAGAGCAATGAAGAAAACAACCTTCTTAGTTTGAATGAAGCCATTCAAGATCTGAATGTTCAATCACAGACACTCCTTCCTAACCTTCCTATTACTAAAAGGTGGGGAAGAGAAGGAAGAACTTGCTCAGAGCAAAAGGAGAGGAGAAAACAAAGCAGAAAAGGTGATAAATGCCACCAGCAAAGGCTGTGCTCACACACCACAGCAGTGCTTCTCAAACTTTAATGTGCATACAGAAAATCCACGAATCTTGTTAAAATACAGATTCTGATTCTGTGGTCCTGCACTAGGATCTGAGATTCCAGCTCTAAAAAGTTCACAGGTAACGCCGATGCTAATGGTCTGAAGATCACATTTTGTAATATTACAACATACTATCCAATATTAATGGTTATTACAGATGATACCTAACACTATAGGAGAAATCCTGAGAGAGTTTTAATTGTCTCCAGAAAAAAGGAGTGTTTTATTATAGTCTGATAAAGAACTGGTTTCTGAGATCGCATCACAAAACGTACAAACCCAATCTGCTTCCGGGGCGTGCACAAGAGGCATAGGCAAATGGATTGTAAGAAAAATAAAAACTGTCTGTACTATTACAAAAGCAAGGTAAAAGAGATCTAGGGAAAGTTGGGAAACAGCAAAGGATCTTGAGGAATGAGCTGCTCTTCGAACCAACACAGAGGCTGCAGTCCCATTTGGCAGGAGACTGCTATTTCCAATGACGTATGAAGTGAAAGGAAGAAGTGGTGATGGAGAGGGAAGGAATTTGGCTCTCAGTAGCTCTGGATTATCGGTCACAAGTGGCTGTGGCTATAAAATCACTTAAATAGAGAAATCTAATCCATAACCCCATGAAAATTAAAGAGATTAGAATTATGTAGGTTGAGTGCAGCTGTATCTCATTTTATTGTGCTTCACTTTATTGCACTTTGCAGATACTGCGCCTTTAACAAATTGAAGTTTTGTGGCAACCCTGAGTGGAGGAAGACTACTGGTGCCATTTTTCCAATAGCACATGCTCACTTCATGTCTCTGTGTCACATTTTGGTAATTCTAACCGTATTTCAAATTTGTTCATTGTTATTATGGTGATCTGTGACATTTGACGTTACTATTGTAACTGTCTGGGTGTGCCACGAACCACACCCATATAAAATGGCAAACAAGTAATAAATACCGTGTGTGTTCTGTCTGCTTCACCAACCAGGTGTTCCCCCACCTCTCTTCCTCTCTTCTGGCTTCCCTACTCCTTGAAACACAACAATATTGAAATTAGGTCAATTAATAACCTTACAATGGCCTCTAAGTGTTCAAGTGAAAAGAGGAGACATGTCTCATCTCTCACTTTAAATCAAAAGCTAGAAATGATTAAGTTTAGTGAGGAAGGTATGTTGAAAGATGAAACAGGCCAAAAGCTAGGACTCTTGCACCAGTTAGCCAAATTGTGATGCAAAGGAAAAGTTGTTGAAGGAAATTAAAAGTGCTACTCCAGTGAAACACAAATGATAAGAAAGCAAAACAGCCTTATTGCTGATATGGAGAAAGATTTAGTGGTCTGGACAGACAGACAAGCCAGCTACAACATTCCCTTAAGCCAAAGCCTCATCCAGAGCAAGACCCTACCTCTCCTTCAATTCTGTGATGGCTGAGAGAGGTAAGGAAACTGCAGGAAAAAAAACTGAAGCTAGCAGAGGTTTGTTCTTGAGTTTTAAGCAAGGACTCCGTCTCTATAACATCGAAGTGCAAAATGAAGCAGCAAGTGCTGATGTAGAACCTGTAGCAAGTTATCCAGAAGATCTAGTTAAGATAATTCATGAAGGAAGCTACACTAAGTAACAGATTTTCAATGTAGATAAAACAATCTTATATTGGAAGAAGATGCCATTTAGGACAATCATAGCTAGAGAGGAGAAGTCAATGCCTGGCTTTAAAACTTCAAAGGACAGGCTGACTCTCTTGTTAGAGGCTAATGCAGATGGAAACTTTAAGTTGAAGTTAATGCTCATTTACCATTCTGAAAAGTCTACGGCCCTTAAAAATTAGGCCAAACCTACTCTGCCTATGCTCTATAGATGGAAAGCTTGGATGAAAACAAAGTATGGATGACAGCACATCTGTTTACAACACGGTTTTCTGAATATTTTAAGCCCACCATTGAGACCTACTGCCCAGAAAAAAAGATTCCTTTCAAATTATTACTGTTCATTGATAATGCACCTGGTCACCCAAGAGCTCTGATAGAGATGTAAAGCAGATTCCTGTTATTTTCATGCCTGCCAACACAACATCCATTTTGCAACCCAGAGATCAAAGAGTAATTTTGACTTTCAAGATTTATTCTTTTAGAAATACATTTCAGAAGACTAGAGCTGCCGTAGATAGTGATTCCTCTGACGGATCTGGGCAAAGTCAACTGAAAACCTTCTAGGAAGGATTCACCATTCTAGATGCCATTAAGAACATGAATGAATCAAGGGAAGAGGTCAAAAGAGCAACATTAATAGGAATTTGGAAAAAGTTTATTCCAACCTTAATGGATTGAACTTGAGGGCTTCAAGACTTCAGTGGAGGAAGGAACTGCAGATGTGGTAGAAACAGCAAAAAAAAAAAAAAAAAAAAAGAACTAGAACTACAAGTAGAGCCTGAAGGTATGACTGAATTGCTATAATCTCATGATAAAACTAGAACGGATGAGGAGTAGCTTCTTATGGATGAGCAAAGAAAGTGGTTTCGGGTTTCCCTAGTGGCGCAGTGGTTGAGAGTCCGCTTGCTGATGCAGGGGACGCGGGTTCGTGCCCCGGTCCGGGAAGATCCCACATGCTGCGGAGCGGCTGGGCCCGTGAGCCATGGCCGCTGAGCCTGCGCGTACAGAGCCTGTGCTCCGCAACGGGAGAGGCCACAACAGTGAGAGGCCCGCGTACCGCAAAAAAAAAAAACAATGAAGATGCTGAGAAGATTGTTGAAATGACAACAAAGAATTTAGAATGTTACACAAACATAGTTAATAAAGCAGCGAGAGGGTTTGAGGGGACTGACTCTAATTTTGTGGCAAACTTCACTGTTGTCTTATTTTAAGAAATTGCCACAGCCCCACCACCCTGATCCGTCAGCAGCCAACAATATGAAGGCAAGACCCTCCTCCAGCAAAAAGATTACTTCTCTCCAAAGGCTCAGATGATGATTAGCTTTTTTTTTTAGCAATAAAGTATATTTAATTAAGGTATACACATTTTTTTAGACACAATGCTATTGGACACTTGACAGACTACGGTATAGTGTAAACTTAACTTTTATATGCACTGAGAAGCCAAAAACAACTCACTTTATTGCGATATTCACTTTTATTGCCATGGTCAGCAACCAAACCCTCAGTGTCTCTGAGGTATGCCTGTACAATAACCATAAGACACAGAAGAGAAAAAGTTCTGTCAAAGTTTTAAACCCAGATCCAAGTAACTGTGTGTGTGTGTGAGGCCTGGAGGTTTATTGATCAAGATTAACTTCGACTCCCTTGAAACACTTGCATAGGCCTTTGGGTAGCAGGCTTGTGCAGAAGGTTATATGAAAATAGGAGCAGAGAAGATACAAATCTTTTATTGTCCATTTGCTCTTTGGAGATAAATTTGGATCCTGTATGTTAAATTCAGAAAACTCTGTTCCTAGAGAATTCTCAATACTTAAAGAGTAAAAGAAACAAAAATTGAGGAGAAACTATGAATTGAGAATAAGGATTTTTTCCCCACTATATAGGCAGGGTGTGGTCTAAATGGACCTTCATGGCCTACAACACCCAGACTCTTGGAACTGGTCTGCAAAGATTTCAAACTTTAATTCATGCTTTGTTAAGATCCTACTAATAACTTCTTGATAAAATCATGCTGAGTGTCTAACTTCACGTGTTTGTCCCATTGTGCAGAAATAGGATGAGAATTCCTGAGAACTTCTAGAACAATTCTAGTAAAAATCCTATGAATGGAATTGATGAAACTCTCTTGAACACTGAATAACAGTTTCTCTGGATTTAATAACTTATGAGATAAAAACATCAAAATCAGTATTTCTAAACCAGACATGTCTCTTGATCTTCAAACTACACTTAATAATACATCTTCTTCTTGATGTCCTATGGGCACCTCAAACTCAACACATGCAAAATTAGACTCAACACATTATTCCCTACCACTACAACTTTTTTCTTGCTTACTGCATTTTGGCTACTGTCAACATCATATACCCAAGAATCCATAATCAGAAGTCAAGGACTCAGCTTAGGTTTCTCCCTTTCATCTCCTACATCCAAATCTTAAGTGACTCTTTAAAAAATCTACTGCATGTAAAATTTGCATTATTTAAGGCCTCATTATCTTCCAGTGAGACTACTGCAACACCTTTCTAACTAATTTCACTACCTCTAGTCTCACTCCTCTTCCCCAAAGATCTCAATCCTGCTACCCATCTATAGTGTAAGTCTGGTCATGTCTTCCACCTGGCGGTAATATTTGTACTGACTCCTTATTTTGCACTGTTGAGGAGGAAGAAATTTTCCTCTACATTTCTAGGTTCTGCTGGCTGGTCTAGAATTAAACGGATATGAAAGTGATTAATCGGAGAAAATCAAACAGAAGTTTAATAACATGTATACATGGGAGAGACACAGAAAAACTGAGTAACTCACCAAAATGACAGAAACCCACACCTTAAATACTAACTTCAGCTAAAGACAAAAGAGGATGTTGGGGGTAGTGGTTTGGGACTCCAAAGTGGAGGAAGGCAATTCATACGAATATGGAAAAGCACATGTTTGGTAAACAAATGTTTACTAGGCCAAGCAGGGACAACGGATCACAGAGAAGAATTTTTTTTTTTTTTTTTGCCATACGCGGGCCTTTCACTGTCGTGGCTTCTCCCGTTATGGAGCACAGGCTCCGGACGCGCAGGCTCAGCGGCCATGGCTCACGGGCCCAGCCGCTCCGCAGCATGTGGGATCTTCCCGGACCAGGGCACAGAACCCACGTCCCCTGCATCAGCAGGCGGACTCTCAACAACTGCGCCACCAGGGAAGCCCCCACAGAGAAGAATTTTAACAAACAGACTTTGCTAGGTTCCTCCCCGTCTACACACCTAGTTCATACTGTAGTTTTCTATGGTGAGGGAGAACCTGTTCCAGGTCCACATCTGCATTTTTTAAGCAGTTGAGGAGGAAGGTCAGTTTCTTCCTGAGTCTCTTAGGCCTTGATTGTTTTCAGCTTGAAATAATCCACCTGCCAAAGAGGTATTCTGGGGTGATAAATTTTGCTCCCCTAGAGCAAAACCATTCAAGATTCCAAACTCTTTGAGATGAAATGTTCAGCCTTATGTGATGTTTTTACCTAACTAGCCATCTCCCACCACTCCAACAATTCTTGGTTCTGCCATAACAAGCAGAATATAGATTGGCAAATACATCCTGCTCTGTTCCTTTTCATGTGCTATAGTCTCTTCCTGGAATGACCTTTCTTCCCCAAATCTCCACAATACCTGGAAATTCATATTCATTTTCAAATCTCAGCATAACCAGTGTTACCTAAGAGAAACTCCTTTCCCCTCTCCCTACCCGTGAAAACAGAGTTAACCACTTCTCTTCTGGACTGCTTGTGTGTTTCAGACATAGTTCTGTCATTGCACTTGGTACATTCTGTGGTAGTTTGTTTACATACCTATGCTCATTACTTGAACGTGACATTAAAGGTAAGTACATTGACTATTCCTTTTTTTTTTTTTTTCCGAGATCGAGTTCTTATGCACGGGCCTCTCACTGTTTTGGCCTCTCCCGTTGCAGAACACAGGCTCCAGACGCGCAGGCTCAGCGACCATGGCTTAGGGGCCCAGCCGCTCCGCGGCACGTGGGATCCTGGAACCAGGGCATGAACCCGCGTCCTCCACACTGCACCACCAGGGAAGTCCACATTGACTATTCTTATTCACTCATGTTAAGCACTGTCAACTGAGACACGTAAATCTGTAATGTACAAATGCACACATACATGCGTACTTGCATGTAAGAATGAATGAATAAATTAATTAATTAATGCTGATTAAGTGCTTTGCAGTTTCAAGTTATCCAGCCTGCTTTCTCTCTGTATCTGACAATCATGTTAATCCTCTGATGGTATGTTCTTATTTTTAATATGGTAACCAATTCAATCCTTACATGTAGTAACAATAGCAACACAATTTAGAAACATTAAAAAGATTTAGCAAATTGAATATTTTTTCAAGTTGTTATCGCTCACCTACAAATGAAATATAGATGTGATTGACTCAATTATAGCTCCTTATATGCTTCTTTTCTCAGGTAGGCCCATGGAAATCTTTATAATATCTTTCTCTTTCTTTTAACTCTGAAGTGAGAGTTAATAAATTATATTTTCCTGCTAGTGTTCACTCCTCTTCTCAGTTTGGGGTCTTCAAGAACCCTGAAGATTTTGTTTGAACAAAATGATAGTGAGGAAATTATAGTTTATTCAAGTCACCACACTAAAATGGATCACATAGAGCCTGAGAGAACATCAGAGAGGTAATTTTTTTTTTCTTTACATAGGAAAAGTCAACTTAAATTTCTTCCCATATAGTAACAGCAGAACTCAATACTGGCCACACATTAGAATCACTTAGCAAGCTTTACAAAGAACATCCCGATACCCAGATCCTGATGCCAGAGATATCACTTATCTTGATTGGGGCTAAGGCATTCATCTCCAGAGACTGTAATAAATAGTCAAAGAACAGAACCACCGGTAATAGATTCGAGAGACACTACTGGAAATGTAGAGAACAAAGCTTTGGATAAGTAACCTGTCTCATACAACAGGAAGGGAAGGCAGAGAGAAATAATCTCTAAACATACACACACAGGGCAGCACTCCCTGGAAGTCCAGTGGTTAGGACTTGGTGCTTTCACTGCCGGGGCCCCGGATTCGATCCCTGGTCTGGGAACTAAGATCCCACAAGCCATGCAGCACAGCCAAAAAATCACACACACACACACACACACACACACACACACACACACACACGTTAAAAACTGCAATGCCTTTTCACAGATGTTGTCTCTCCTAACCTCTACCTCTGTGTGGTCTTCACTACTTATTCCTTTTGTAATGATCCACTGGGTAAGCCAGCCAGGTGGAGAAATGGAAAACCTATCTTTTCTGGTATGTTTTCTCCTGACAGTTGGTAGATGATAGCTTAGTTCTAAATTGAAAAAACGCAAGTTGTAAACCAACCACTCATGTGCAGTACTTCCCAACCATTGCCCAAACAGAGTTTTCTTGGAATGGACAAGAAATACGATTAATCTAAATTATCCATTATGTACGAGGATGAGAATTCTTGAGCGTGTAAGTAAAATAGATCATTTCAATCTATACATATATCATTCTCAAACTCCTCCAAATTTTTTTCCACCTACAACTGTAAGGGAAGCCATTAATAAACTACAAGCTAACTCATCTGTAATTCTATCTTATTTCTCTGCTCTTATGCACAGCAGGAAAAAAAAAAGAAGTTAGAAAAAGCAAAAAGACTAGTATAATGTACAGACTTAAAAAAAATTCTTACCTCTGAAATGATGCACACATATCATTAAACATTTGTCCAAACCCATAGAATGTACAACACCAAGAGTGAGCCCTAACGGTAACTATGGACTTTGGGTGATTACAATGCATTAATGTAGGTTCATCACTTGTAACAAGTATACCATGCAGGTGGAATGATGATGATGGGGCAGGCTATGCATGTGTGGGGGCAGGAGGTCTATGGGAAATCTCTGTGCCTTCCCTTTAATTTTTCTGTGAACCTAAATTTGCTCTAAAAAAAAATAAAGTCAATAAATAAAACCCTCTCAAATTCTAAAGTAACCATGATAGGGGGACAGGGGTGGGGGGTGATGGAGAGCAAAAAGGTGTAGGGACAACGGAGATGGATGAAAAATGCTAACCTAAGGTCAGAGAAAAGCCTGCTTAGAAATTCATATAAAGGTCTTTTAGTTAAGAAATTTGACCCATTTTAAATAAAGTAACACTAATAATCTCTTAGGTAGAACTTTTATAAATACAAAGATGATGAGTTCTAAAAATACATACCCTTGAAGCTTTTGTGCTTCAATATCAGTAATTCTTTTACTAAAGTTACATTTTTGGGGAGAGAGAGGGAGGGACAGGGAGCGAGAGAGAGTGTGTGTATGTGTTATCCAAGAACTCTTCAATCTAAGAAGAATTTACAGATTTAGTGATAACTTATAAGAGTAATTAAGGTTACACATGTTTTGAGAGAAAAAAGGGGAAAAGGAATTTCCAGGGGTAAATTATTTTTCAATATCATTTTGTATTAAAATATTATTTTAATAGATACACCAGTCTACATAAATTATATCTCCAAATGAATATATTTAGTCTAGTTTCAATCTTTCATTCAACACATTTTTAAGCACGTACAGCATGACAGGTACTATTCCAGGTGTTGTGGATGCAGTGGGGGACAAGGCAGATAAAGTTCCTTTCCTCATGAAGTTTGCATTCTTACGTGGGGCAGGGAATGAGAGTCAACAAGTAAATAATTTCAAATAGTGATACACGTTATGGAAAAAATTCCAAATAAATAAGAAATATTACTTCATAATTTTTCTGGTGGTAGAGAAAAGTTTGGTATTTCCAGGATAGAAAGTTACAGATATATGGAGACATCATACTAGTTTCCAGCCAGCAGCGTACTGACTGCTAAATCAATAATGGTTTATGATGTATTTTCTCGGTTTTGTAAGCATATAGCTTTCAAATTTCTAGTTCCTGATAAGCATTATTTTTTTTTCTTCCAAGCAAATATATAGTCAAACACATACAGTCACAGAATGCTGTAGTTTCCCTTGTAGGGACAGCACTGTTTTACAGCCACAATTATATAGAAACCACACACACACACACACACACACACACACACACACACACACACACACACACACACACACACACACACACACACACACACACACACACA
>NW_020837949.1:65427895-65528462 GCF_003676395.1 Aethalodelphis obliquidens | reverse complement strand
AAAGATGTGTTGATCTGTATGGCTCATGGTCTTCAGAGAAATCTGCCCAAAGAGGCAACCTCTTAAAATTACTCACTGATCATTGGAAATCAGGATTGTTGGTAAATATACTTTTCCTAATCTGCTCTCATTTCCAAACTGTAACATCCATGAGGTTAACAAAAAGCAAAACTCAAATTTTTAAAATTTACTTATTCAGAGTTTTTTTAAAAACCTAAGCAACTCTGCGCCTTATGTGAAGCTTTGTGTGTGTGCTGTGTAATGTTGGGAGGAGAGACAAGGAGGCCGTGTTACTAGGATAAAGAAGGCACCAGTAAAGACATGGTTATTTCTTTATTTCCTCAGGGTGACCTTTGGAAATGCCGATGCATTTTCAGAGGGATCAAGGAAACAATTTAGTTATTATGAAGGATTTAATTTCAGTCTCTCTTCTTTCAATCATCGTAAAAACAAAGATGAGAGAAATACCTTCAACGCTCACAGAGTTCCACACCTGCCCTCAGTCTCTTAAAAAAAAAACACTAGTTTTGAAAGAACCGTGATTTACAGAAATGGGAAATGTCCCAACAACAGCTGGTTCAGAACTGGTTTATCGTTATATTGCTTTGTACAATTTAGGTTTGCACAGTAATACATAAGCTTTGATACTTAACAGTCAAAAAGAAGAGAAAGAGAGTTTGCATGCTTCGCTCAAGTTATGAGAAGTAAAGCTCACCGCATAGCAAAGAAATGAAATGGGAAAGATTAGGAGAACGGCATGGAAGAAAATGACTGTTAAAGGGAACCAGAGTTCCAGATGGCAAAGTTGTTACAATGTAAACCTAGGGGGATGTCATGACTAAGTACAGAGCTGTGTCCTTAGAATTTGCTGGAACATGCAAATCTCAGCAAATGCATCAGAAACATGAGATGTGATGAAATACTTTCTATTTATCCTTTTCTATAGGGAAACTGTGCAGGTGAGTGGGCCACAGAGCAGTTAAAATGAGAAAATTGTGAGTCCTAATCCCAGGATTGCCACAGTATTGTTCTGTGACCTTGGCCCGCTGATCAAACATCTGTAAAAACTTCTTTGCTTCTTCCTCTTAACAGATACAACCCTTGAGCCCACAAGCAAGGGGAATTCTAGTGGGCATTTCATAAACACTGGTGCTGATAATGGCTGTTATGGGACATAACTAATGATTATAAGGAGGGCAATTTAAATGCAAAGTGATATGTAAATGTTGAGCACTATAATGGAGTCTACTTTGAAAAGGGAGAAAACAGCATATTTTATGGGAGCTATAGACTGGAGAATAATGGTATTACAGCTGGTATGTAGCCAGCCAAAGAAAAGGGAAAGACTGGCATTTTCCTAAGTATCTATTTCACGAGCACCACGAATATAGAGTTTGACTATTTTTTAAAATACCTAATAGATAACTGAGTAGACTACACTGAAAATATCCTTTTGTAAAAATATAATTCAGTTTACCTATTATTAATTATAGTAAGAGAAATAATAACTTTTATCTACTGGATAATTTGAGAGTGGGGTACAAAAAGGACAAGATGGACATAAGAAAATAGGAAAGAGAGCTACATTTTAAACAGATGTATGCCTTAACAGGCACTACTTTTTTAAAAACAGATCTATAATTCACATACCATATAATTCACCCATTTAAAGTATAAAATTAAATGATATTTAGTGTACTCATAGGGTTGTACAATCACCACCACAATCTGATTATAGACCATCTCTTCCCCTCTAAGGAAACCTCCTGCCCTTTAGCAATCACTCCACATTTGCCACTTCCACTCCCAGCCCTAAGCAGTGACTAATCTAAGTTCTGTCTTTATAAAGTTGTATATTCTAGACATTTCATACCTATGAAATTAAATAATACACTGTATTTTTTGTGACAGGCTTCTTTCACTCAGCTTACTTTTTTCAAAGTTTATCAATGTTTAATCCCATATCAGTACTTCACTCCTTTGTATTACTGAATAACAGTCCATGGCATGGTTGTAACACTATTCATTCACTGGTTGATAGACACATGGGTTATTTACACGTCTTTGGCTATTATGAACAATGCTACCATAAACAGGTGTGTACAAGTTTTGTGCGGATGTATGTTTTCATTCTCTTGGCTATATACCTTGGAGCGAACTTGCCAGGTCATATGGTATCTTTTGTTTGACAGACAGATGAACTACCTAACTCTTTCTTAAAGCAACTACACAATTTTACCATCAACAAAGTGTGAGCTTTACAATTTCTCCACATCCTCACCAACCCTTTTCATTAACTTTCTTTTTAATTATAGCCATTCTAATGGGTGTAAAGTATACCCATTGTGATTTTAATTTGCATTTCCCAATGACAAATGATGTTAAGCACCGGTTAGTTTGCTTATTGGCCATTTGCTGTCTTCTTTGGAAATAAGCCTATTCAAATCCTTTACCCGGTTTTAAATTGAGTTTCCTTTTTATTGTTGAGTCTTAAGTGTTACTTTAATATTCTGGATACAAGTCCTTTATCAGATATATAATTGGCAAGTATTTTCTCCCAGTCTGTGGACAGTCTTTTCACTTTCCTGATGGTACCGTTTGACACACACACAGTTTTTAATACTGATGTAGTGTAATTTATCTTTCTTAAAAAAAATCCTTTGTGCTTTTGGTGTCATACCTAAGGAACCATTGCCTAAATCAAGGTCATGGACTTTTACTTCTGTGTTTTTTTCTAAGAATTTTATATAGTTTTGCATATTAATAACAGGCTATTCCAGCACCATTTGTGAAAGACTATTCTTTCCCCATAGAAATATCTTTGCATCCCTATGAAAAAATCAATTGACCATTGTCAGGGACAAAGAAAATTTCCTCTACCCTTCTAGACTCTCCAGGCTGGTCAAAGAATTAGAGTGACATAAGACAGATTAACAGGAGAAAAATCACACAAAAGTTTAGTAACATGTATACATAGGAGAGACACAGAAAAAACTGAGTAACTCAACAAATGACAGAAACCCACACCTTAAATACCATCTTCAGCTAAAGATGCAAGAGGGTGTTGGGAGTAACAGTCTGGGATTTCAAAGAGGAGGAAGGCAATTCACAGGGAAAAGCAAATGTTTGGTAAACAATGTTTGCCGGGTCCTGCAGAGACAACAGAATCCAGTCTGGACTCTGACCGTTAAGAAATGCCTTCACCATGCCTCCTCTATATTCTTTGCAGATATCTTTGGTAATAGCTCTACTCCTGTAATATTTCTCTACCTAAATTATTTAGGCAGCTGGGGGGAAGGTCAACTTTCTTCCTGAGTCTTTTGGGCTTTGATTGTTTTCAGCTCGAAATAAGCTGCACGTCAGAGACATTTTGGGGTGGTAAATATTGTTCCCCTCCACCATGAAAGTAAGAGTTTATTTCTGGCCTCACATCTGTCCTTAGGCCAGTTACTAGACTGTCCTGCTTACTGTAGTTTTACAGTATCTTAAAAGTTAGGAAATCTGAGTCCTCAAAATTCGTTTTTCTTTACAAACATTATTGTGACTCTTTTAGGCACCTTGCATTCCGTATCAATTGTAGAAAAAGTACGTCAATTTCTAAAAGAAAAGCCAGCGGGAATTTTGATAAAGATTGTATTAACTATGTAATTCAATTTGGGGAGTATTAACCACTTAACAGTATTAAACACTCCAAATCATGAACTTGGTAGCTATACATTTCCCTCTAAGCATGACTGTAGCTGATCCCATAAATTTTAGTATGTTGTGTTTTGGGTGTTTTTTCAAAATTTTCTAACTTCCTTTCTAATTTCTTCTTTGATTCATTGTTTATTTAGGAATGTGTTCTTAAATTTCTGCATATTTGGATTTTCCAGTTTTTCGTGTTACTGATTTCTAATTACATTTCACTGCAGTCAGAAAACATTTTGTATAATTTCAATCCCTTTAAATTTACTGAGATTTGGCTAATAGCCTACCATATCATCTACCTTTAAGGATGTTCCATGTGCACTTAAGAAGAATGTGCTTTTGTTGGGTGAGGAGTTTGTAGATGTCTATAACATTTATTTGGCTTAGTTATTTTCAACTCTTCTTCTTACTAGTTGATCTTCTGCCTAGCTGTTCTATCCATTATGCAAGTTGTTCTATCTATTATTGTTGAATTGTCTATTTCTCTTTCATGCTACTAGGTTTTGCTTCATGGCCTTAGGTTTCTGTTGTTAGATACAAATATGTTTATAGTTATTAGGTGTTCCTGTGAATTGACCCATTTATCAATATAAAATATCCTTCTTTGCCTCTAATGAGAATTTTTCTCTTTAAGTATTTTTTCGATATTATTATAGTTATTCCAGCTCCCTTTTTTAAAAAATAAATTTATTTATTTATTATTTATTTATTTTTGGCTGTGTTGGGTCTTCATTGCTGCGCCCAGGCTTTCTCTAGTTGCGGCAAGCGGGGGCTACTCTTCGTTGCGGTGCATGGGCTTCTCATTGTGTCAGCTTCTCTTTGTTGTGGAGCATGGGCTCTAGGTGCACGAGCTTCAGTAGTTGTGGCACACGGGCTTCAGTAGTTGTGGCGCATAGGCTTCAGTAGTTGTGGCGCACGGGCTTCAGTAGTTGTGGCTCATGGGCTTCAGTTGTTTTGACACACGGGCTTAGTTGCTCCGCAGCATGTGAGATCTTCCCGGACCAGAGATTGAACCCGTGTCTCCTGCAATGGCAGGCGGATTCTTAACCACTCTGCCACCTGGGAAGTCCCCCAGCTCTCTTTTTGATACTGTTTGCAGCATACATCTTTTTCTATCCTTTGCTTACAACCTATTTTATAATTTTTAATCTATAATGTGTCTTCTATAAATAGAGTTGGATTAGATTTCTTTTACCCATATGGCAATCTGTCTTCTGATTGGATTTTTAATCCATTCATATTTACTATTATTGATATTGGATGTACATTTACCATTTTGCTTTTTGTTTTCCACGCACCTCATTTCTTGTTTGTTCCTCTATTCCTCACTTATTGGCTTCTTTTGTATTAAGTGGATATTTTCTAGTGTATCAACAGCTTTAATGATTTTTTATTTATAGTTTTGAGTTTTTTCTTACTGGTTGCTCTAGGACTTACATCTTAACTGTCAGACTCTACTTCAGATTTATACTGACTTAGTTCCAAAGAAATATGGAAAATTTATTCATATATAAGCCAATTCCCTCTTTGCCATCTTGTTTGTGCTATTAGTGGTATACATATTGTATCTATGTATGCTACACCTCCACCAATACATTGTTAAAATTATTACTTTTTATAATCATTTGTCTTTTAAAGAAGCTGGGAGAAGAAAGGACAGCAAGTATATTTTTGTAGAGTTTGTAATTTTAACCTTTTTTTTTTTTAACCATTTCTGGTTCCCTTTGAAAAACTTCCTTTATTATTTTCTGTAAGGCAGGTGTTCTAGCATCCTAATCTTTCAGTTTTTGTTTATCTGGCAATATTATTTCACCTTCATTTTTGAAAGACAGTTTTGCTGAATTTAAGATTTTTGACAGTTTACTTTTAGCACTTTTCATGTCTTCCACTGCCTTCTGATCTCCATTGTTTCTGAGAATTGTTCGTCTCACTGGAGTTCGCATGTACAGGTTGAGATGTTTTTTCACTTGCTGCTTTCAACATTTGTGCTTGTCTTTCAACATTTTGACTATAATGTATTCCATTGTGGATCTCTTTCCATTCTTCCTATTACAAGTTTTTTCAGCTTCTTGGATGTGTAGATTTATGTTTTTCTTCGTATTTGGAAAGTTTCCAGCCACCATTTATTTATTTGCTGTCTTTTTCCCTTTTCTTCTCCCTCTGGTATATCCATCATATATAATCTTGAGCCCTTAATTGTGTCCCACATTTCTCTGAGGTTTTGTTCTTTTTTTTTTTTTCTCCTGTTTTCTTCAGATTGCCTGATCTCTATTGACCTATCTTCAGTTTGCTGATTCTGACAGATCAAGTCTCCTGTTGAGCCCCTCTACTGAAATTTTCATTTTGGTTATTTTACTTTTCATCTCCAGAATTTCTGTTTCTTTTTAATACTTTCATCTCTATTTATAGATGAGGCATTATCATCATACCTTCAATTCCTTAAGCATTGTTTCTTTTAGTCTTTAAATATCTTTATAATAGCTGCTTTGAGGTCTGTCTGCCAAGTCCCCCATCCTACCATTTGGGCCTCCTTGGAAGTAGTCTTTATTGCCTGTTATTTTATTATGTGTATGGATTACACTTTACTGTTTCTTTGCATATCTCAATTTTTTTATTGAAAACTAGACACTTCAGGTATACTGTAGCAAATCTGGATACGCATAACCCTCTGGGGGTTTTTCTTGTGTGCTGAGTCATTTGTTTACAGTTGACCCTTGAACAACATGGGTTTGAATTGTGCAGGTCCACTTATACACAGATTTTTTTTTCAATAAGTATGTACTACAGTACTACATGGTCCATGGTTGGTTGAATCCAAAGATGAAGGACCACAGATACAGAAAGCCAACTAAAGTTATAAGTGGATTTTCCACTGCACAAAGGGTTGTCATCCCTAATCCCCATGTTGTTCAAGAGTCAACTGATTTTGTTCAATGAACTTGGTTGAACTAATTCTGAAAATTCTAATTCCTTCCCCATGTGCAGGTCTGATTTTCCTACTCAGATTTCTTCCCATTGTTGTTATATGTGACAGTCTTCCTGACTCCAAGAATTGGCTAAGGTCCCAGGAGGGCTCTTCTTGGCTATCTTTTCTCCAATTCACTCTATTAAACTTCTGGTTGCTCTTTTTTATTTATTTATTTTTTTTGCGGTACGCAGGCCTCTCACTGTTGTGGGCTCTCCCATTGCGGAGCACAGGCTCCGGACGCGCAGGCTCAGTGGCCATGGCTCACAGGCCCAGCCGCTCCGCGGCATGTGGAATCTTCCCGGACAGGGGCACGAACCCGTGTTCCCTGCATCGACAGGCAGACACTCAACCACTGCACCACGAGGGAAGCCCTGGTTGCTCTTTTATAGTTGCCCTCAACAAATGTGTCCATATTTTAAAAATCACCCTTAGACATAGAGTTCTCCATGCTGTGTTCTAAATAAAGCCAGTTTCCTCAGCCAGAGCTGCAGAGCTCCTTGTCCTTATGGGCTGCCTTTCCTCCTGAGCAGAAACCTTGCACCATTTTAGCAAAGCTAGGGGTAAGTACCTGCTTTTCCAAGAGTGACACCTTTGCATGTGAGTGGCTGCGAGGGGAAAGGCAGGGTGGCTTCCCCTTGTTTTCTCGGGTTACCCCTCCCAGCCTGCAAAATTGAGGTCCTTGTATTTTCAACCTGCTGCATTGGGGGTTGAACTTCTGCTTTATGATTAAGGATTGGATAGGAAAAGGGAGACCCATTTCTCTCAGCCACACCTGCATGGGATAGACAGACATTCTGCAACATGGGGCTGGGATGAGAAATGGAAACTGTAGCCCCAGACTGACAGCTTAGGGAAGAGGGAGCCCCTCTCTTCTTGGCTGTAGGTGGCCAGGGAAGAGCACCTGGTATACAGCTTCTGTAACATGGAGCTAGGGGTGGAGGTTAAGGGAACAGGCTGTGACTCAACTGCTCCAGATTCGTGCTATTCTTCCTGAGATTTAGTACATTTTTTCAAATGAATGTTTCTCCATTCACTCTATGCCCTTAGGACAATTTCCAGAAACTTAAAATGATTATTTTACTTACAATTTTTATTGGTTAAACTGGAGTTTTGCTGGGGAGAGGGTTCATCAAGTACCTTATTCTGCCATTCTAGAAGTCCCACTTCCCCCACATTCTACAGCTTGATGTTTAACCAAGTAGCATAAATATATACTCTGAATGGCATACCCTTTTGATATTTCTTCTCCTACCTTACAAGGTCAGGAGTATGATACGGCAGAAACATTGTCACTATGGAGTACGTTTTAATATGCAGATAACTCTCATGACCAATTGCAGTCTTCCACACAAACTCTACAATTAGGATGGATATATCCTTATCAGACCCAGGAATCAAAACTATTTCTGAGTCAGGTTTTGTCTGTGGAGGGCCCTTCCAACTTCTGGGCTCCCCAAGACTTTTTAGGCAGCAAAGCCATATTTTTACCCTACAATTTTGTTTTTGTTGTTTTTTTAAACCTCAGATTCTTTCAAGTTGATATTTTATAAGAATGATAAAGCAAGTTTGGCTTTTTATTTTCCCTTTTACCAAAGGTATTAAATGTCAACTCAGGGGATAGGCATCTCCAGCTGGAATCAATATCCCCATGGATTAAGGTCACTTGCTGACTATTCATTAGAGCACCAGGTCACATCTTTGGCAGAATTTAAAGTGCTTAGAAATGCCTGAAGAAGTTAAGCAGGTCTAAGTTTCTATAGAGGTTTGTTTAGTCATTAAATTAGGTTGGCTGCTAAGCCTGGTAACCCAACCTTTAGACTGGTAGAGCACTATGTATTTTGCAAGGACATTGCCTACTTGGTCTCCGTGGAAGAAATTTATTCCAGGAATGACACAGTATGGTTATAAATGACACCAATGAAATCATACAGCAAAAGAAAATTCTGAGGTTGGTTCTTAAATGGACAAGCAGTTCACTGAGTTCAAAACTTATAGTTCAAATGCAATGTTACTGAACGTTAGTTCAGATATTACCCTGAATATACAAAAATAATTAAATTTAAGCAATATGGTTATCAAAAACCACTTCTAACCAACAAAGACATGTCGGTATTTGCCATTACTTATTCTACCAAATAGTTACTCCTAGATACCTGTGAAAATTAATATTCACTGGCAACACTTTATGTTTCCCATTTTATCTAATTACATGATGTCTCATCAGTTATGGCTGGTAAGTCTTTACTTCCAATAGTGTCTTTTTCACGTATCCCCCTATGATTTTACTTTGAAGTAAATTTTGTGCTTTATAGAAAAGCTATCATTATGCTAATAATGACTATATAGGGTAGTAAAATATATTTTTTTCTATTTTCTAAGTTTATATAGAAATATTCTTTAATGTATGAATATTTACTAGCACATATAAACACAAGTAGCCAGTAATGTTAACAGCAAAATATCAAATATTTATGAACTACATAGTAAAAACTAAAATATACTTTGTAAAGATCCCTTAGAAATGAAAAGATCTGAAATGAAGCGTTTCCTAGCCTCTCTGATTTGTTTATATGAGACTAACTCAAGTCTTGGTATACTTTTTAAATCAGCACTGTCCACTAGAAATATATGCTATGTGTATAATTTTTAATTGTCTGGTAGCACGTTAAAGGAAGGTTAAAAAAACGTAAAATTAATCATTGTCTTTTGCCTTCCTTCCATCAAGAGTTTTTATACAAAAAGTTCATATTATTTGCTAGATTAGATCCTATTAAAAGTCACTTAAAAACTTGTTATGTACATGTTTCTCATTTTAGCTGATTTATATATTCTTCTCTTTGATTTTGTGTGCCTAATTTCATTGATATTTTTGTTGCTGAAAGGAAGTACCAAATTTACCATGAATTTGTTGAAAATGTCTCTATATGTTGTCCAGTTTATTGTTTTTAAAAATTTTGCACAACAATGAAACAGCTTTTTGGTTTTGCTTTGTCCTAGTGACTTGCAAATGCTATTCACCACGCAATTTACGACCTCTCTCTCTTTTTTGACTTTACTGTTCTGGTTTTAATGTCTTCACTCAATGCTGCATCCACAGTAAGCCTTCATTTCAAATTTTAAAATATGTCCATACTTGTTTTTAGCTAAAATAATAATGATAATTAAAATAATAATTAGTATTTCCTTTTAATTACCACTTACGAATTATATAGGTATTACTGCATAAAATGTCCAGTAAACATGCCACAATCTTACATTGATGTATAGAAAAAATGCATTCGAATTGAGTCAATCCATTGACAGTGACTAGATGCACACACCTGATCTGCACACCACTAAAAACAGCAACTTACACAGTGCAACAGTTAAAGTGAAATGTTGTTCTACCAATTTAATGAAGTTGTGTTTCACAGAAAAATATTTTTTACGACTTCAGTTTTGAAATTAAACTTTGGTAAGTGAAAATTGTAAAATTAAAATTTAGTTCCTCATCACACTGGTTAGTGGCCGCTACAGTTCTAGATAAATGTGCACCAGATCTTACTAATGAAAAACAGTTAAAGGCTAGACTGAGATGCTCCTAGTATTCCTTAGGTTATCAATCTAGGCTACTTCTCAGATAGATTTTATCTATCCACAAACAGCATTGCTATCAGAGCTGGCAACTGCCAAAGCTCTGGGGCAGGCAGACAGGTTGGAGCTTGCAGGAGAATCTGGGAAGCAGGGCACATCAAGCTGTTGATGTGGGACCATGTAGTGTTGCTGGTGGAGAAGTCAGTCTATGGAAACTGGTTGCCTTTGTGTAGCTCCTTCTTCTGTTAGCAGCCAAAGGTCTGGTTATGGGGGCTGGAGGCTCCTGCTGGTCAGCAGGGCCAGTGGTTAGGACAGTGAATAAGGGACATGGAGGACAAGCTGGAACCTGCCATCACACCTGTGTTTCTGACCGCATCTCACAACAGCCTTCAGAGCGCAATAGCCACTACTGCACTTTCATCTTCCATATACCTTTCTCTTCGGTCAATTCTAACCCAGGGCCACAGAAGGAAGGTGGTTTGGAGAAAACTAATTTCAGTTTAACCAGGTGGACACAGTATAAACTACCACAGACTCTGAATTCAAAAGTCTCCCCTAAAATATAGAAAACATTATATTTTTTCCAAATCACTGTTGGAAAAGACAAAATTCCAGTGTCAGCCATGGTAATGGGAACAGAGTAATTATGCAGACTTTCACATGCAAGTGTAGCTAAGGGGTTAGCTTATGATCCCTTACTTGAAAAGGAATAAAAGTTATTCTTCTTCCCAGTGAATATATAATTTTCGTCATAATTTTCCTATCTTCAAGAAGATTCTATATAAAAGACAGATGAATCAAGGAAGAGATACATAATCGTCCCTTGGTCAGGATGCTATTATTGAAAGAAGAGCAAGATTGCCTGTCATGCACAATCACTTCTAAATAATTGCAACACAAATATTATCTTCTCAAGGACACATTAAGTCATTTGTCTAAGGAGTACAAAAATGCTGAAGTAGATCTAGAAAAACAATGTAAATATGGTCTCTAAAGATGAGGTTATCTTTAAGAAGTGGTCCATACTTCTCCAGAGACCCACCTGATCTGTAATTGACACACTTCTCAGAACAAGAAAAGTGCATTATTAAAGACCAGACTTATTAGTAATTATCTATCAGCATGTGTTCTTTTGCAGGAATGCTATTCCAGGGAAATAAAGCTGAAGGCTACTTTCATTCTCAGAATTAATGTTGTCCCAGACTATTTTAGTTTTCACCTTCAGAGATTTTCATTTAAGCCTAAGACTAAAGATTTGAAAGCTGCTGTGGACCTTTTAAACTTCAATGACCAGGAATTAGAAAAGCTAATGCATGGGTTCAGAGAAGTAAGAATTTTGTTTTTATTCTCTTCTTTGGCAGGAGAAACAGTCGGTACATAAAAGATTCTTTAACTGTGCCAGGTGGGGTAAAAATATAATCTTTTCTTTGGATGAAAATTCTTTTCACCACAATTTAGTCCTATTCGTGGACTAACTTGTAAAATGGCTAAATGGGAAAGAAGGCCTTTTTCTATTTTGTTGTTCTTCTGCTTTCATATGATTAATTCAGTGGTTTGGTCTGAGGAAAACAATGACTCTCACCAGAAAGACCTCTCCAGAGGGCCAATGCCAAGGAAGGGGGAAGGGAAATGCAGATAGATCAAGAGGTGTATGGATCATCTCATACCACCTAGATGTTTTTACCCCTATCTGTGGCTCATCTCTCCATGCCCTCTGCCATGTTGGCCACCACAATGTACTTCCTGGTATTCCAAAAGCAACTCCGAGGACACCATAAAGAAGATTCCACTTGTGAGCAGAAGGTCATAGGGCTTTTCACTGGTCAGACACTGAGAGTTGTCATTCTTGACACGGAAAGCCTCAGTGGAAAGAGACCACATTCTCAACCTTCCTGTGAAGGAAGAGGAATGAGAAACCACTCTGCAGCAAGCATGAGCCATTTATTATGGAAAAGGAAAGATGACTCAGAGAATGAAGCTAAGAGTCCAGAGGAAGGAGCCAAAAGCCTCAGAAACCCATTTCCAGGAAGCAGAATTGGACCTACCTGGAAGTGTTGATAGATGTCTAATGCGATTTCAGAATTTCTTGGCACTAGGGACCATTTGCCTCCTGTGATGCTTCCTCATCACCTCCCCCACACCACAGTGAACAGGAGTGTCTACGGTGACCATTCTATCCCTGTCCCACCACTGTATGTTGGGTATGTGAAGGGCAATTAACTTGTCTCTTTAGTTCACAGGTCTTTGGACTGAAAGGAAACATCCTTGCCTCATCCTGATTTGGATATCAAGATTCTAGACCTCAAGCCTGAGCGTGAACTTGTAATGGGATGAAACTTTGGGAATTTGGGGGAAGGAGGAAGTTTATTTCCTAGTTGGTGTTAATTCAACCTGGAGGCCATTAGACTGAGGTGGCCTAAGCCTTTCGTAGGCTATGCAAGCGAACCAAAGCCTCAGCCTGTAAATCCCGTGAGGTAAAGTCATGGAAACCAAGGATAACCAATCACAAACAGCCAACTAGTCTTTTCAAAATAAGATAAACACTTAAGCTACAGTCCATCAAATAATGCCCTTGGTTTGCTTCCTCACCTTTTCTGTAAAAGCCTTTCCCCTAGCTCCTCTCAGTGAGGACTTCTAACTACTTCCTATTTGGTGCTGCCCAATTCAAACAGATTTTTGCTCAAATAAACTCTTACAATTTTTAATATGCTTCAGTTTATCTTTTAACATTGGCGAGATTATGCTTATTATGGGTTTCTTATGGCTATACTGGACGAAGAGAAGGCAGTTAAAAGGTTGTTGCAACTCGAAGATTTTAAAAACATGTACTCTTCTCCACATTAGGAAATGTCAGTTGAGTTAGATAGAAGTGGATGGATTCAAAAGATATATAGGAGGCAGACTTCCCCGGTGGTGCAGTGGTTAAGACTCTGCTCGCAATGCAGGGGGCCCGGGTTCAATCCCTGGTCAGGGAACTAGATCCCATGTGCATGCCACAACTAAGGAGCCTGCCTGCCTCAACTAAGACCCAGTGCAACCAGATAAATAAATATTAAAAAAGATATATAGGAAGAAAAGTTTTAAAGTTTTGAAGACTGCTTGAAGGGTAAGTGTTGAAAGAAAAGCAACTTTTTAGGATGACTCTATTTTAAAGTTTATACCTTGCAAAAACTAAGTGGATGGTGATGCCATTCACTGAGATATGGCAGGAGGAAGAAAGTCGTGGAGGAAAATGCAAGTTCAATTTTAGATACCGAGTTTAAGGTGCTTATGGAACATCCAAGCAAAGATATCCAGGACATGATTACATACTGTTAAAACACAAGACAACAGGCCCAAGACTGAGTTACTTCTGCAAAGCCCTCGTCACCAAACCGAGACTTAATGACTGTTTTGGCTCTCCCAGAAATGGAATCTTAAACAACCCAGTCAACTAGGAATCTCCCAATCAGCACTTGTTAGCTAGTCTTCCTGAGAGACCCCTGCAAGCCCCTAAAGGAAAGTAACCTTGCAATAACCAACCCATTTTTTGTCTGGTATAAATTTCCTTGTTCCTACTACCTTATGCCTATAAAAGTCTTTCATTTTGTACAGCTTCAATTTCTATCTGCTAGATGGGATGCTGTCAGAGTCTAATCACTTTTCACTCAGACTTTAAAAATTTTTAATATACCTCAGTTTATCTTTCAGTACACTGGATACATCTCAGGAGAGATCTGGGCTACAGACACAGATTTTTAACCAAACTCTTATGTATAATAACTGAAACCATGGGAATGGTTAATAAAGCCTAGAGATAGTACACAACATAAGAGAATCAAGACGAAAACTGAACCCTGATAAACACTAGAACTTAAGAGTAAGGCAGAAAAAGACATCATGGAGGCAAAAGTGCTTTATGAAAGTGAAAGCAGAGGTAGAGGGAACATTAAATAGAAGGAGAAATAAATTTTCCTGTACCTCTCCCAATTCTATTCTCTTATTACCATGGATAGTTTATCTTATAGTTTCTACTTTCCCCATGAAACAAAAGTCGGCATTGTATTTTGACAATAAAGAGAATGGGGGTGGGGAGAATGAGAAAAGAAGAGATAATTTGACAGAGAGAACCAGAAACAGCCAATCAATCCAGAAATAGAAAAGGATAGCTGGAGAGCACTTGATAGTCAAGTTTGGGGGCCATGAATGTATAGCTTCACCCTTCTGCCATGGAGAGTAAGAAATGTTGATTACATTTAGCAACAGGCAGCTCACCGTAAAGTTGCAAAGGCCATTTCAATGGATCAATGAGGGCAGATACCACGCTTCTGAGAACGTGCTCTGGAAATTGAATTTCAGGCTTCATAATCTAGTTCTAAACTGCCCACTTGTGGGACCTCAAGCAAAAATTTTTAACCTTGTGTTCCTTTAGTGTTTTCATATGTACAATGAGGATAAAACGATACCAACTATGGAGCTGTAAGGATTAAAGTAATAAGTACGTGTAAAGAGATTCGAATAGGGTTGGGCATGCAGCAAGGATTCAAAAATGTTAACTATTTATATTAGTATTATTATTAAATTTAATATTAGTTTTAGTATGGAATTAGTATTTTTAGTATTATTTGTTTGAAAAGATTGCTTAAGGTAATAAGCTATGAAATCCAACCTCGGAAAGACAGGAGGTTACTAGGAAGAGCAGCCCATGATTTGAGGCAAATGGGGATCAGTCCTGAAGCTCAACGTTAGATTAAGTTCGGATAACTGGCTGAATAACTAAGCCTGATGGAAACATGGGAAGTTATAGGCAGAGAGCTACTTATTCAAATTGATTATGTAAAAAATAAAGGGTTTCCAACTGTTGGCAATGTCCAAGGTATAGTCCTGGGAGTGAGTAGCTGAATGAGAGAAAAGGGAAGGATATTAGAAGTAAGATGTAAAATTCTGGATGCAGTATCTACCCGAGACTGTGATCATCAAGGAGGATATTGAGATCGGTATGCATACAAACAAAAGAAAAAACATACTGACCCTCAAAAACCAAATTGGGTGTTTTTTTTTTAACTTAACAATGCCAAAACTTATTATGATTTTAATAATTAACACAGTCATACACTTGGATTAATGTGTTTTGCCACAAGAGGTGCTTCATAAATATTTGATGGATTCTAAATTTTTAATTAATTTACTCCTCTCCTTAGCCTACTATAAATGCTTTTAAGTCTTTGACAGTTGTATCTCGAAGCCCTACCTAATAATTTACTGCAAGTTTGCTTTCATGGTCAGGAACGTCTTCTGTATAATTTCATTTATTCAGCACGTATTTATTGAACACTTATCATGTTCCAGCATTATTCCAGATGCTAGGTATACACCAGAGAAGAAACCAGACAGATCTCTGTCCTCTCAGAACTTAGGTTTCAGCAGGGGAGACAGACTCATCAACATAATAAGTGTATGACTGTTTATAAAGTGATAAACGCTGTGAGAAAAGAACATGAAACAGTAAGAATCCAAATGGTGGTGGGTGGGTGAGTCTAATTTTAGAACGAGATGGTCCTGGTGAGCTTCACCGAGAAGCCGCCATTTAAGCACATACTTGGAGGTTGTGCGGCATTCTAAAAACGCCAACTGATTAGATTGTCCTGCACTTTGTTGATGTATTTCTTATTCCTTACTTTCTTCGTTTTACTTTGGATAATCGTGATACAATCAGCAAAGGAAAATAAAGAATGGTGATTAAATGTCTCTATCAAGTAGAAATAGCTTATGTAGACCAATTCATGTGTGGGATAACTCAAACCTCATTTTTTCCAATTTGCCCTTCTATTGGAATCCCGAAAAAAATGATTCTTGAACTTGTAAGCTAAATAGCATTCTCAATTTTTTTATGTAAGCTTTAAATAAAACCATATTGTCTTAAAGATGGATTTTATATAAATCAAAATCTAGACTCCTTCCTTTGCTGATGAGAGAACTGCTAATTTTTATAACATTTTCAGTCATTTGTTTTAAAATATCCTATCTGGAATATGCAGTGAAAAGCAAACACTTTTGTTCCTTGTTTGTCTGGGGTTTACTGTTTGGTTTGTTTCTCAGTTACATATGTTTACCAGATAGTATTTAGAAATTGAAAACTACCATGATGCACACTGAAAGGGTTGTAGTATTTCTAACAAGAAGGAAAGAAAGAATGTAATTAAAAAACTTAAAATTTTGACAAGAAACACACAAATATTCTTACTAGCTTAAGTAATGTTGTCATGAAGTACTAATTGCATACTTCCTGGTTCTGAATCTAATTTTAGCTAATTTAGAAAGATTAGAAACAAATCCAGATATCTTTGATGTCTGCCCAATAGCATTATTTTCCTTTTCTTTTTATTTATAGCTCTTCTTTTGTTTTACTCCCTTGTGAGTTCAAATTATACATACATGCATAGCCTTTTTTCTATAAAAATAAGATCACAGCATCCACAATGTTCTGCAGCTTCCTCTCTTTACTTTCAATTCAGACAAACTTCCTTCAGCTATCTAAGAAGTTACTTGGTAAATAACATGCAAAGGATAAAAAAATGTTCATACTGTGCAACTTCATGTACCATAAAAAGATGTCCCCTCACTTCACAAACCCAATGTCTATCGAAAGCACAGGCCTGATTATCATTTTTTATTAATACATTAAATTGACATTAAAAACTCTGAAAGATACATGTGAGTATACCACTTTTTAAAGTGTGCACACGTCATACCCCTTTGTACTTTGAGATTTCACTTGCTCATTTGTGAAAGGATGTTCATTATAGCATTGTTTATAACATAGAAACAATGTAAGGTTTAGCCACCAAGTTCTATTTAAATAATGATACACTCATACAATGGAACAGTATAAAGTTATTTAAGTAAAGCAGATATTTGTGCTCTAGATCTCAAAACTTTGTTACATATTGTTAAGTAAAATCTATTCACCAATCTTCATTATCACCTAGGTTTTTTATGGCTTCAGTTTTCTTTCTAACTTTGAGAACAAGGAGAAATATAGCTTTTCTCCCCCAAAGAACTAGCATTTGACTCAATGCCACATAGAGATATTTGAAGTCTAACTTTATCATGTGCTAAATTCTCATTGAAATCGAGCCTATTTTTTAAAATTTATTTATTTTCTATACAGCAGGTTCTTATTAGTTACCTATTTTATACATATTAGTGTATACATATCAATCCCAATTGCCCAATTCATCCCACCACCACCACCCCCCTGCTAATCTTCCTCAGTGTCCACATGTTTGCTCTCTACATCTGTGTCTCTATTTCCGCCTTGCAAACCAGTTCATCTGTACCATTTTTCTACACTCCACACATATGTGTTAATATACGATATTTTTCTCTTTCTGACTTACTTCACTCTGTATGACAGTCTCTAGGTCCATCCACGTCTCTACAAATGACCCAATTTTGTTCTTTTTATGGCTGAGTAATATTCCATTTTATATGTGTGCCACATCTTCTTTGTCTGTCCTTGGGCATTTAGGTTGCTTCCATGACCTGGTTATTGTAAATAGAGCTGCAATGAACATTGGGATTCATGTGTCTTTTTGAATTATGGTTTTCTCTGGGTATATGCCCAGTAGTGGGATTGCTGGGTCATATGGTAGTTCTATTTGTAGTTTTTTAAGGAACTTCCATACTGTTCTCCATAGTGGCTGTATCAATTTACATTCCCACCAACAGTGCAAGAGGGTTCCCTTTTCTCCACACCCTCTCCAGCATCTGTTGTTTGTAGATTTTCTGATGATGCTCCTTCTAACTGGTGTGAGGTGATACGTCATTGTAGTTTTGATTTGCATTTCTCTAATGATTAGTGATGTTGAGCAGCTTTACATGTGCTTCTTGGCCATCTGTATGTCTTCTATGGAGAACTGTCTATTTAGGTCTTCTGCCCTTTTTTTTTTTTTTTTTCCGCGGTACGCTGGCCTCACTGTTGTGGCCTCTCCCGTTGCGGAGCACAGGCTCCGGACGCGCAGGCTCAGCGGCCGTGGCTCACGGGCCCAGCCGCTCTGTGGCATGTGGGATCTTCCCGGACCGGGGCACGAACCCGTGTCCCCTGCATCGGCAGGCGGACTCTCAACCACCGCGCCACCAGGGAAGCCCTTCTGCCCATTTTTGAATTGGGTTGTTTTTTTCATATTGAGGTACATGAGCTGTTTATATATTTCAGAGATTAATCCTTCATCCATTGATTCGTTTGTAAATATTTTCTCCCATTTTGAGGGTTGTCATTTCATTTTGTTCATAGTTTCCTTTGTTGTGCAAAAGCTCTTAAGTTTCATTAGGTCCCATTTGTTTATTTTTGGTTTTATTTCCATTATTCTAGGAGGTGGGTCAAAAAAGATATTGCTGTGATTTATGTCAAAGAGTGTTCTGCCTATGTTTTCCTCTAAGAGTTTCATAGTGTCTGGTCTGACATTCAGATCTTTAATCCATTTTGAGTTTATTTTTGTGTATGGTGTTAGGGACTGTTCTAGTTTCATTCTTTTATATGTAGCTGAAACTTCTGCATGAGAAAATTCTTTTCATTATTTCTTCACATGATTTCTCACATCCATGTCTTCCATTCTGTTATCACTCCAGTCCACACTATTTCTGCAGACTTAGTATCTGCTCGCTACACTGTAATTCTCCCTGAACCCACTTAGTTAAGTTGACATTGTGCTTCCCCAAAACACAGCCACTCTGATCCTACACATACTGAACAGAAATGAATGTGCATGAATACCGAGTAAAACGCATCTCCCAAAAACATTACTTATTTTGTCACATGCTCAAAAGAATATGACTCCAAAAAAAAAAAAATATATGACTCCTTTAAAAATTTATTTAGCACCCTGCATCCCTTTCAACACAAACCTTCCACAATTTACCCCCAATGCTACCACTGTTTACTTTTTTTTTTTTTTTAAGTCTCTGCTCTTACCAGGGTATCGTGACTCCATATGTCAAGGGAAATTGTATCTCCATCTACAACTTATTCAGAAAATTGATGCCATTCTCTTCTACTTACCACTCATCTAAATCCCATCTAACCTTCAAAGCCCTGCTAAAGATACATCTCCTCTTGGAAATGTAACATTTTTACAAATACGTATCAAATAAACTCAATATGTTAGGTACTCTGCCAGGACATCACTGGATATTCAAGAGAGAGAATCTCTTTCCCTGAGATACCATAAAATTCAGAAAAAGGTGCATATCCAAGATTTCCTATGAATTTCTATAGTGATTATCACCTGTGTTAACAATTTGGCTATTGTACAATTAAAGGTGTCACTAACCAGTTCATTTTTTCATTCACTTCATAAATATTTATGGAGTCCTTACTTCATGCCTGGCACTGTTCTGGGTGGTGAAGATACAGCCATGAACAAAACAGCTCCTCTTCTCAAAGAGCTCACAGTCTAGTGGGTGGAAACAGCTAATCATAAATAAACGCATCATTTGTATAAACTGTCTGAGAACGTGGATGTTGGTGATAAGTACCAGAGAGAAAAATAAAGTACGGGAAGGGAAATAAGGTGCATATAAATATTTTGTATCAGGGGGTTAAAAGAGCCCCTATTACCTAATTTTTCAGCAGAACCCTGACAGAAGTGAGTGAGCAAGCCATGGTGGCATCTTGAGAGAAGTCACCCAGACAGTGGAAAAGCAAACGCAAAATAAAGCAGGCTGAGTCAACAATGTCTGTGGTGTTTTCCAGATGCCAGTGTGCAGGACAGGGTGAGGGAAATGGAAACAGCTGGGTGCAGGATTAATAATGTTTTTATCCTGCCTCTCCAGCTCCCAGGTAAACTTCTTTGACTACAGAACTGTCTTAGACACACATTTTAAATCTTCCATGGAACGTACTGTGCGATCCTGCACTCAGTAGACGTTTAAAAACATAGCTATGGGTTTCCCTGGTTGCACAGTGGTTGAGAGTCCGCCTGCCGATGCAGGGGATACGGGTTCGTGCCCTGATCCGGGAAGATCCCACATGCCACGTAGCGGCTAGGCCCGTGAGCCATAGCTGCTGAGCCTGCGCGTCCGGAGCCTGTGCTCCGCAACGGGAGAGGCCACAACAGTGAGAGGCCCACGTACCACAAAAAACAAACAAAAAAACAAACAAACAAAAAAACCCCATAGCTATGATGAGGCATTGACATTTACATGTAAAGAAATTTGCTATGAACATCTTGATGTTCATCAAATGAAAACAATTTACCCCTGGATACATGAACTGTAGGCCAACTGAATGACCCTATCTATCACAAATTCATAAAACTTAGGTCAAAGCAGAGACTTTCCTAGAAGTTATATGCTCTCTCTATTTGCCATATTTCCCCCCAAATTACTGTAGCATTCTAAATCTTTTTTTTTTATTGTACTTAGTTAATTTTTTAACTTCCTAATCTCCATTTTTTCAGTTTTTAAAAATCAATCAACAATTACACCCTTTGGCTGTCTACTTTTTTTTCTTTCTTCAGACACACTGTTTACAACCTCAGGCTGTCCTGTGACACAGATATTAGTATGCAGTAATGTGTTAAACAGACATGGGTTGAATGCAGACTATACACAGATGCTTATCTAGGTACTGGGATGCAAAGACAGGGCTGTTGGAATTAGGGAACGCTGTCTGATTTGTAATCCCTCTACTAGCTGGGAGACCACATTTATGAAAGAAAGATAAGAATAATAAACTTACAGACCTCTTGCAAGTCTTAAGAAATTTCATATAGAATACTTAATATAAACCTGTAACAGAGTAAAGACTCAAGAAGTATTTATTTTAAAATCTTTAAGTAATTATATATCTAATATGCTATAATTTTACTCATACATAACGACAATAAGATGAGCAACTTAAACCTCACGCTTTCTCCATTCCTTCCCTGTCTCCTGAACTTTGTTCCCAGGTATATTTTTACCTGAACATTGACCCTGTGCCTATAATCAATGAATCCAGAACAGAACCTTCCTCTGTGTTGATACAGTCCTTGCCTTATGATACACAGTACTTCCACCATTACCCATGTGTCTGTAAAGCCCTCACAATGGAAACAAGATACAGAAATAGCTTTCTAAACGATCTTTCTGCCTCTGGCCTTCCTCCTCTCCAATGTGTATAGTATATCACCCAACATTAGTCGTCTTTATTATTAGTTGCACGAATAAAGAAAGCAAAGAAAGTGATATGTTAGAAACACCAAGCTGGCATAAAAAAAAGAAAATTCTGCCATTTGTGAAAATATACATGGACCTGGACGACACCATGCTAAGTGAAATAAGCCAGACACAGAAAGACAAATACGGGATGATCTCATTTACATGTAGAATCTAAAAAGGTTGAAATCCTAAAACCAGAGAATAGAACAATGGTTGCACGGATCGGGAGGTGGGGAGGATACTGGGCAAAGAGTACAAACTTTCAGGTGTAAGATAATTAAGTTCTAAGGAATTAATGATGACTATAGTTGGTAATACTGTATAGTATACTTGAAATTTGTTATGAACTTCAGTATTTTCACCACAGAAAAGTGAGATGTGAGGTGATGGATGTGTTAATTAAATTGATTGTAGTAATCATTTCATATTACAATGTACATGTGTATATCAAATCATGTTATACATATACACCTATGCATGTATACACACACACAATTTTTATTTGTCAAAAAAAAAGAAAATGTCAGGCTGGCAAGCTCACTGGGTTCTTCATTATTAAACGATGTGCTTTTCTTTAGCCTGGTTTCTCTGAGTGGAACTTTTGGGACAAGCTCCTCTTCAACTGCGCTGTACACGCTTCCCTAGAGTGAAAATGATTAGCTACCACAGGTGGGTCATGGGGCTACCGCGAGACAGGTGAGAAGATGCTAAGCCAATCCCCCTCCCCTGGGCTGTACTGGGAAGGTTTTACTTTAGATTTTCTCTACCTCCTTCTTTAGGGACTTTTCCTTTCCTTCATTACTTGCACCTAAGATCACAGTTCAAATTTGTGCTCTGCCTCTTGCCACTTACTTAGAAATTTTGTCAACAGTGTGCTTTACAAGTCTGATTTGGAAATCTAAAATGCCCATGTTTTAGTCCTCAATTGTTTCCAAAATTTCAGGTAAGAAGCATAATCGGATATAATTGCAAAGCATTTTGAAATCAAAAGCTCCTAACATGTCCTTTCTTAACTACAGAATTAAAATGTGCCATTGTTGGCGGAAATGTTCTGGTCCATTTTCATTTGTTTTACCTAACAGCGAATGAACATAAAACTAACTGGGACATAAGACAGCACTGTGACAATGATGAATATTAATTTTTCATGTATTATGTTTGACTTGGTTTTGCTGTTTGGCCAAAAAAGGCTAATATCAAGAGAAATAATTTGAGACAGTCTTGAGAACTATACTGTTTTGAATTACCTTTAACCATTCAAATACAGTTTATAGTTATCTAATTAAATTGTAAGTTAATTATCCTATTGTGATTTTGTGGGTTTTAATAAAGTAAGCAACATGATGTTGTCTCCATTATGTCTTCATTCTATATGTAATGAAATCAAGTTTTGGCTTTAAGAATGAATAGCTAAAGCTACATAATATGTATTTCAGCCGTTAACTGATATTATCTACGTGTCAACCTTCTATTAATAACGTCTCATCCTTTTTTCTGAAGTGAAAATATAAAACGCTTACTCCAGGAGCCAGTGCTGTTTATTGTCACTTAGCTGTAATTCTTTTGTTTGCCTTCTACTTACAGTGCCTGCCTATTTCCCTATTATCCTGCAAAGCATAGTAGATGAACTGGAAACCCAAAACCTTTCTTTCAATTTGAAAAGCTCTGCCTTTTGAAAAGTAGCTTTGAAAGAAGATGGTGGTCCTAAGGAAAATGCTCTAGAATGGGGAACAGTAATCACTCTTCCATTTTTCTTTTATATAAAAATTTCTTGCTAATTTTATGAGAAATATAGATATTTTTTATTTGGAAAAGCACTTGTTTTCTTACCGATAGTACAAAAGAAGATTCCATTGCTGAATGTCTGTTGATTTTGTTTTGTTTTCTGTTTATGTGCTCTTAGGTTTCATTTGAGTGAAAGATTTTCAAAATATAAGACAGAACTCCAGCCACAGGTAACAAAAGCAAAATTAGACAAGTGAGATTACATCAAACTAAAAAGCTTCTGCACAGCCAAGGCAAAAATCAACAGAGTGAAAAGGTGGAGTACAGATGGGAGAAAATATCTGCAAACCATAGCTGACAAAGGGCTCACAACTAAAATACATAAGGAACTCGTACAACTCAATAGCAAAAAAGATAACCTGATTTTAAAATGGACTAAAGACTTGAATAGACATTTCTCCAAAGGCAACATACAAATGGTCGACAAGTTTATGAAAAAATGCCTAACACCACTAATCACTGGGGAAATACAAATCAAAACCTCAGTGAGATATCACCTCAAACCTGTTAGAATAGCTATTGTCAAAAAAGAAAAAAAAGAGAGCAAAACAGCAAGTTGTTGATGAGGATGTTAAGAAATCACAAACCCTGCTCATGGTTGGTAGGGATGCAAAATGCTGCAGCTGCTGTGAAAAGTACGTTGGTTCCTCAAAAAATTAAAAACAGAACAACTATATGATTCATTGATTCCTCTCTGGTTATTTACCCAAAAAAACTGAAATCAAGGAAATGTTAGTACTTCTGTGTTCATGCAGCCCTATCCCCAATAGCCAAGATGTATATAAAACTTAAATATACATTTGCAGAGGAATGAATTAAGAAAAGGTGGTATATATGTTCAATGGATTATTATGCAGCCTTAGAAACAAATCCTGCCGTGTTAGAAAACGTGGATGCACCTTGAGGACATTATGCTAAGTGAATTAAGTCAGTTACAGCGGAACAAATACTGCACATTTCAGCTTATATGAGGTACCTAAACTAGACTTCAAAGAAGCAAAGAAAAAAATGGGTTGTCCCAATTTTTCTCAAAACTTTCTACCAAAGCAGAGAATTTATATAAGCAAGGAAGAAAATGGTGGTTGCCAGGGGCTGGGGTAGAAGGGGAAATGGGGAGTTGCTAATAAACATGTATGAAATTTCAGTTATGCAACATGAATAAGTTCTAGAGATCGGATGTACAGTACTATACTTATAACAAAATTGTATTGCAGACATGAAAATCTGTTAGGAGGATAGATCTCATGTTACGTAATCTTACCAAAATACTTTTAAAAAAATTTTAAGAGGCCAAACAATTAAATAAAAAATTAAAAAAGGGGGCTTCCCTGGTGGCGCAGTGGTTGAGAGTCCGCCTGCCGATGCAGGGAACACGGGTTCGTGCCCCGGTCCAGGAGGACCCCACATGCCGCGGAGCGGCTGGGCCCATGAGCCATGGCCGCTGAGCCTGCGCGTCCGGAGCCTGTGCTCCGCAACGGGAGAGGCCACAGCGGTGAGAGGCCCGCGTACCGCAAAAAAATAAATTAAAATAAATAAATAGAGGGCCCAGCACATTTCTTTGCCCACAACCCTCCTCCCTTCTCTAACCATAGAAAATGTCAGAAAAGTTTGAGACAATCAGAGGCAGAGCCACAGCTCTCTCTAAAGTGGCAGCAGCAAGCAATGTGTTTTATCAGTTTTCAGCGAAATTTTTTACTAAAGCAGAGTATTCTAAAGGTCAGTGGAAGAGATTAAATGTAACCAGAGGGTGCTGAATGGTCCATCCTGAAGCAGACAGTTACAAAGCTCACAATATATTATTTTGTAGCATTCAAGTAAATGGGGATTTGGCATTCTACATTCTGTACCACAGTTTGTATAGATATAGGTATGTGTTTAGAGCTATAAATAGACTTGCCTCATACAACTGTTCAGTTTAAGTTCACAATCCTTGAAAACTTATACCACGTTTTACAGAACACAGAATTTTTGACTTTTTTCCCTATACAATGACTTTTCACCCAAAACACACTAAATAAGTACACTGTAAAAGTGCTACTTCTAGGATATGGCTTTAGGCAGACATATTCAATTGACTTGTCACCTCACGTCTAGTCAGCATATTGAAATACGTACGAAGTAAGCCCCCTATATGAAAAAACCCCGATGCTTTTCTTTGGGTACATGTGCCAAACAATAGCAACAAAATAGCAGCACATGAGCTTATGTACAAGTGCTGTTTCCACAAGTTTTGTAGGACTCACGTTTTTAGCCTTTATTTTGCCCTAACGGCATTTTTTTCTCTTTTATCAGCGAAAGAGAATGAATTCAAGTGCACATACCTCAAGAAGAGTGGATATACTTTTAAATTTCATTGTGCCTTCCACTGATCACCTTTACAAATGTTTCTCAATGGCTAAAGGCTAAAAACTGGAGAGGGAAACTTCTCCGCGAAACAGTCTTTAGAATCAGATTTATTTTAGCAAAAAAATGACACGCATTCTGAACCAGAGCTAAACTCTCTCAGTTCAAATTGTGTAAAATTCTATCCTGGGAGAGAAATGAGGCTGGGTGTCTTTTCAAAAGAAGGTTCTGCAGAAAACCCTGTGGGTAGGCACAATTACCCTTGGCCTCTTCTGCACCTTTATTACTCCAGCTAGTGCTACTGTGATAGCTCTTATCACGCTGGGTCCCGCCATGGAATCAGTGGCCTACATCCCTGGTTATCCTATTAGACATTTGGGCTCCTTGAGATTAGGCAGTTTCTATCAACTTTCTGTGTTGTTTCTTATCAAAGTGTGACTATTTCAAACAGTGTTCAGTGCATAATGGCTACAAGAAACAATCACTGAATTAAAATGCATAACTGCAAAATAACTGATGTGGTGAGAGATGTGCCCCTTTCCCAGGTAAAGTGGGAAAACCAGCAATGTTCTCACATGGAGATAATAAGAGATATTTAGGAAGCCTCTCACTGAGAGGATGATTTCGAGTTCTGGGAGGCCAGTGGAATGCTGGGATTGCTTCTATGAACATTGGCGCCAGCCACTTCCCATTTTATTTTACAGAAGAAAAATCCTCTCCCCCTTCTACCTTCCAAACTGCTACTTTAAGCTTTATCAAATTTGTTTACTTAAGACTGCAAGAGGTTTTGTTTCCATCTTTTTTGGTCCATCCTTCTTCCCTGCTCTGTTCTCTAATATTTTTTCCTGATTCTTCCCTCATTTTTCTGTGTATTTACCCAAAGGAGAGCAACTTTCTCTTTTACATCGTTTGTCATCAAATTTCCATCTCAATAGTGTTGGCATGTGGCAGATTATCAGAAATACTTGTTAGAAGACAGTACATCTATTTTTCTAAAATAAAAGTTGGAAAAAGTCTTTTCCCAGAATTCTAAGTTTCCTCCTCTTTTTTTCTTGCCCTTTCCCTTTTCTTTCTATACTATTCTATTATGTGGAACAATTTGTTCTGGGTTTTTTTGGGTTTGTTTTTACAGAGACCATTCAGTAATATAGTTTCAATGAACAAATACATCATAACAATGCAATCTGTTTTTGTTCTACTATTACTTAATGTGACTGATAGAATTAAATACACATAGCACAAGGAATATGGTCGATATATTGTAATAACTTTATATGGAGGCAGATAATTACTAGACTTATCACAGTGATCATTTTGTAATGTATTTAAATGTTCAATCACTATGTTGTACCCCTGAAACTAAATATGTCAACTGTATTTCAATGAAAAAATAAATTTGTTGGAAACCAAAATACATACATACACACACACATACAGGTGACTCTTGAACAACACAGGGCTTAGGAGCGCCAACCCTCACAGAGCTAAAAATCCATGTAACGTTACAGCTGGCCCTCCATACAGGTGGTTCCACAACCTGAGATTCAACCAACTGCCCATTTTGTAGTACTGCAGCACGTATTTATCAAAAAATATCCATGTATAAGTGGATCTCCACAGTTCAACCCATGTTGTTTAAAGGTCAACCGTACTTGCTTTTTTTTTTGAAATCCTCCTCCCTTGGATTCAGCTTTTTTTTTTTTTTTTTTTTTTTGTGGTACGTGGGCCTCTCCCTGCTGTGGCCTCTCCCGTTGTGGAGCACAGGCTCCGGACGCGCAGGCTCAGTGGCCATGGCTCACGGGCCCAGCCGCTCCGCGGCATGTGGGATCTTCCCGGACCGGGGCACGAACCCGTGTCCCCTGCATCGGCAGGCGGACTCTCAACCACTGCACCACCAGGGAAGCCCTTACTGTGTTATTTTTAATTCAAAAAATACGTAGCATGTCCAGATACATGATGAGCATATGATCAACATTTCAAACAGACATATAAATTAAAGTGAACCTATTATGGAAAAACAAAATAACAAGTACATTTAGGACGTCTGGGCCTCTGTATATGTGAGAAAACATCCTTGGCATAGTTAGCCATTCTTAATCAGGAAAACCTTTCTCCAGAGAGGGAGATTCCTAAGCTATTGGAGGAATGGGAGAGAAGGATAGCACATTTAGAGACCTGAGAGGGGCTGGACATGTCCTGTTGAAGGTGTAGCTTGGGGAAAATGGTCTAAGGTGTCTTATGATGGATTAAAGAGTCCATGTTCCTTCTAGAAAACTTCCTGTAAATCTCTCTTGAGGAAAGCATATATAACCTTTACAGAAGCCTGGAGCGTGTCTTCCTCATGAACTTTATGGCATCTGACGTCATGAATGGATATTCCCCACCCAGCAATGCTTACAGCATTCTTGCTACTGGGAAATACCCCAGATATTAAGGGCTCAGCCGAAAATATTCTCTGCCTCATTTAGTCATTCCAAACAGGCCACTGACATCTGAAATTAGAAATAAAAGGGCTGAAGCACTTCAAAGATGACAAATTCCACTGATATGCTTATTTCCCCTTGAAAAAGAAATAGTCTTTCAGCATGGCAGCTGCTCCAGATTCCGAAACAGGCCACATGTTTTGTGACAGCTGCTGACACAAGCAATTTCCTCTGATTATATCTTCCAGTATATTTCATACAGAAGGAGCCAAGTCTTCTCTAGCAGACTGAGTTTTAAGTAAATAGATGGCCCCATTTTGTTTTCTCAACGTGCATATAAAGCAACAACAAACCCTATTGATGTTTTTAAACAATTTACAGAATGTGAACAAAGCACACAATAAAAAGTGTTGCAAAATTATCTAAAATGTTTTCTTGGGTTGTCATAACAATAGAAGAATGTGCACTTTTAAGAACTATATAAAAACTCCACCTCTGAGAATCCAGGCCTGGCATCTCTGGCACAATGAAGCTCATTAATTCACTTCCCCATATGCAGCCCTTCTGCTCTCAACTCATACTGGTCAAGAACAAAAACCAGACACGATATTCAGTTTGATTCAATTTTTAAAAGATGTTTAAAATCTTTTAAAAAGCACTGAAGAGATTTCTAAATACATGCAAATAGTGGATGTGATTTTAGGAGATTCCTTCTGCTATGGAAGACTGAGAACAAACTTACATAATCAATGGAGGAAAAAATGGTACTCTATGGAGAAGAAAAGCACAGATGCCCAAAGGGAATGGAGGCATGTTTGCCAAAAATGTGAAGCTCTGAAGCACATCTTCCAGGAAGAAGACAACAGAAGTTCTTTGTAACACAGGTATCCTGCTCTGGAAATGGTCCAAACAAGCTCAGGTGGTGATCTGCTTGGAATCAGCCTTTTCCTTTTCTACGCCAGGGATGATTCAAACTTCTATTGGATGGCAACAGACTCAGAAAAAACCATTGTCCTCCCTACCCTGGTTCTATCTCCACAGTCTTGCTGAATCCTTGTTTTTAGAAGGACAGTAGTCAGTCTTGGTTAGTAACACTATGGTGATGTGACCTCAGTCCATACTGGAGGTTGTCTTAATCACTTTATTCTGTAGGATTCCCACATGCATCCAGACTTTCCATATTTTACATCAATTTCAATGTGGAATACTATTCCAACATGGTTGGATTATAATAGGCTTTAACTTAAAATGTTATCCAGAAAAATGTGTCCCTCTTTAACAATAAACGACATTTACTATTTAATGACATCTACAATGATACACCTAGCCTTTTGCCTTTTTTTTTTTCCTATGGATAAAAAGGAACAACACACCAAAGGTAAAGGTTTGGCTAGAACCTATATTGCCTAAATCTTATGTTAAATGTCTTTCACACCTTGCTCTTTTATTCAGAACAATGACCTCTTAAAAAGATATCATACCGAGAAATAAGTAGCCTAATAAGAATAAATTAGAAATGTGTCCTAGTTAGAATTAATCAAGGACCATCTTGGATAAAGGTGAACAATGAAATGTGATCATTTGGCAATACACTGAGCTGAGAAATATGTAGTCCTAGTTGCTGAATCATACATTGTACATGGCATACATACAGCTTGAAGAGAACCTGCTTAACATTTTCCAGACTCATGTGGAGGTGTTGGAGTACACAAACCAAGATTCATTCCATATTAGAATTCTAAGATTGAAAGCTTTCTTGAAGACCATCCAGTTCAACTACCAGTCTACAGTCTGAATACCGTTTCTAGTATCTCTTCCATGATGTTACCCATCATATATTTGAATCCACTAGAGTACTTCTTAGTTGCAAGTAATACAAACCCAACTAAATAGCTTAAATAATAAAATTATTTTATTGGTTCATATACCTAAATTTAAGAAGGTTGGATTTCAAGGAAGTCTTAATCCAGTGGCAAAACAAGACCACCATGCCCCCACCTTCTATCCATGTCTCTGTTTGGTACTCCATGGTGTCAAATCCTCCTAAAGTCAATTCCTCTCATTGTTAGCAAAGAGCCAACATCCTCCAGGGCAAAAAGCTACCTTTCTTCTCACCCAGAAGGAACTTTGGCCTGCCAATCAAAGCAAAGCCCCAGGCTTGCTATGACAGACTACCTTATGTCACATGCTCATTCAATGGCCCATTACTGTGGCTCAAGGGTTGAATCAGCTCTTTGGCTTAGCCTTGAGCATGTTCTCCACTCTCAGTACCAAGACTAAAGTTCACTTTTTAAGGACTACATGGATCCTCACTGATAAATCATGGAGCTCTGATGCAAAGCGAGGGAGACAGGATACAGGGCCACAATGTTGAATGAATCCAATGATAGGGACTTCACTACTTGCTGAAACTGTTCCTTCTGTCTTTTGGTGTATCTGAGAGTCAGGAGGTTTAACAACCATTCATTCAGACATTTTAAGTTCTAAATAATTTTTCCCACTTCAATTTTCAAAAGCAAAGCATTAAAACAATCATTCCTCTACTAAATTTTCATCACCCTAGAAGAGGAGTTCTCTTAAATGAGAAATTTGACCTACTACATACTACTGTTTTTATCAAAGAGGCATTACTAAAAAGATGAGGACACTGATGGGTAATTGTGGCTGAGTTAGTAGTATGTTTTATATAGTTCACTTCTATTTGAGCCAATGGTAAAGCTGCAGCTGACACTGGTAACTTGGAAGCTAATCGCCAAATTTTAGTCATGGGGTAACAGATATATTTTTTAAAATGTACACGCTCTCATAATATCCAGAGAATGACACATTTGTGCCTGTGTATAGTTATTCCCACATACCAGCTAGGGGTAACTCAGACCATCTAAGTTGTTATTTACACATTCTTATTTTACTTATGACTCTCATGTTACCAAGAAAATTTTGCTTTTATTTGTTGCCTTGCCAACCAAAGATTTAGTTTCCTGACCTATTAAGCTAGGCCATACCCCAAACAATTTGAAAGCTAGGAAAACTGAATCCTCAACTTCCCCTTTAGCCTTCAGATCTTCTCAGACAAAACTATCTGCCTGACTTATACATTTGCGACTTTAAATTGAAGCTCTGATTGTTCACATGACTCACTTTCTCATTCAGATCATCTTTTCCAGATACACTGTATGAGTCAGTGCAGGGAGAAACTTGACTGCTTGGCAAGAGGAAAAAAGAAGATAAAAAACTATTCTTTAAAAATAACCATTAAAACCTCTAGATGAAATATTCTTTAATGTAGATTTTAATGCATGAAGCCACAGAAGCTTGCAAGTTTCCGAAAACAGAAAACGTCTCATTCTTATCGTACCCCCAGTGCCAGCACACGGTAGGTATTCACACATGTTAGATGAATAAATAAATCTGACAATCTATTGACATATTCTCACAGTTGAACAGATTTCCTCCACTAAACTTGCTAGGTGAAAATAATGATTTGGTGATTTTAATTTATTCTTGTAAGTACAAATGCCAAGTGGATAAAGTGAAAGAATATCTTGTCCATTTTTTTCAATTATTTACTACTACCATGAAACTCAAAACAAGCACTGGATAGTAGAGCTGGCGAGGACGACAAATCTTTTGCTGCTTTGGGGCTTGGTGTGGCAGATGTGTGGACATCATTAAAGGGTTTCTTTAGACATATCATCTAAGCTCTGCCAGGCATTACCCTTACACTCTTGCTGGCATCGCTTTTGCACAGCAGCATCTGACTCTATCATCTATTTGAGATTCTTCCATATTCTACAGCCTGGGAAACAAATGGACTGTATTTGGCAGCAGGGAGATTGAGTGCCATATCAAGAAACAACAACGTACAGAGTGAGAAGACCTCTCTCGATGCAGAGAAATCTTTGATTTTAACAAGTCTATATATGACAATGACTAGTTCAAGGCTTAGTAAATTACATGCTTTCAAAGCCCCTTCTAGTTCTAAAATTATAAAATGTAATGTATGGCCACTACTTAAAGAAGGTTTGACATAGAAAATAATTTGAAACCATGTTGGGTAAAGGCACTAATTCACTGTTCAGCCATGAAACCGTGAAACTGTAATAAATTACAGCACAAAATCTTTCTTTAATATCTTGCACCATTCAGTGGACCATTTCATAAATTATTGTAGCTATCTCATGCTAATAACAATGTTTGACTACAGTGATGAACATTTGGTTTTATTTTTTTATGTGAAATAAAAACGGACTTGTCAATCACACCTCTACCTTTAATACATGTGTATTAATATCCTCACTTGATAATACAGAGCTCCGAATTACACTAAAAATGTGTCTGTGTACAATTCCATCTTCCATTTCCCTTTGTAAAATCACAGAATGTATCTTTATCAAAGTGTAAAGCTTTATCATGTGAACAAATACCTTCAGACAGTGCCAACGCAACAGTCATCCAGTGCCTATAATTCACAACAATGATAGGAGGTTGGAGAGTCTGAATTAGAAAATGAATTAAAGCAAGCTCATACAGGCTTACTAAAGAGAAATTTTTCTCACAGATAGTATTCCTCATAGAGCCTTATCTTGGGTGGAAAAATAAGAAGTTTAGAGTTTGGGGGCTTGAGGAGTAACAGTGTGAGTAATGCCATCTGTCATTTAACTGCTGGGTTCTAAACATCTCCAGCAAGCTCATTCTCATGACTGTGCAACTTGTTTGGGCCAACAATCTGGGTTTGTACTTGCAGTCCTATCATTAATCCTGTTATATAAAAACAAGTTTGTCTGGCCACTTCACGACTTAGAGACAAGACAATCTCTTTTTAGTCAGTGCACAATTATGAAGCTCTGCTGCTCAGAACACTTGAACCTCAACATCTCCTGAATTCTTTTTTCCCAGAGTATTTTATGTTCAGTCAACTTGTTACTGCCACATTCCTGATGAGACATGTAGACGAATACATACAGAATAGGAGTTGATTGAGATAGACAGCTCTGGGAGGAGATAAAATTAACTTCATGCGGACTAAATCAAGCCCTTGGGAGATTTTCACATGCTAATCCTGAATGATATAAGCAACCCACAGAAAGTGACTTAAGGTATCGCACTTTTTCCCTTAGATGCAAAGAGTACATTGTATTGTCAGTAAGCTGCCCCTCCTCCATAAATCCCTATCAGTGCTTATTCATAATCACCAACGAGGCCAACAGGATGCTATGTTCCCGTCCAGTCCATCTTTACATAGGTTAATTCATAATATATTTATACAGAAGTTTCTATGATTTTTTTCCATGTCTGTCTAAGCATTTTTATGTCTTCTCCTCATCATAACTGTCACTGTTACAATGACAAAATATTTTATCCAGTTAAATGGATTTACTATTGGCTCTTTGCAGTTGTTTCTGGTACTCTGCTACAGATAAACAACTCCCGGCAGGCAAATTTTTCCAGCTTTAGATTCCTCCCCTTAAAATGAGTCTTTAAAAGTGTTGTTATTTAGAAAAAAGGCTACTTATCAATTTTATGGCTCTTGAAAGTTGCTGTCGTGGTTCTTCCAAAAGGAGAGGATCAATTTTCACTGAGACAGTAATATAGGAGTGTTCTGTTTTCACTGTACTTCTCTAAGGGATGACACTTCCCCTACAATTGCTCTTAGTAAAAGCTAACATGTATTTAGTACTTAGAGATGTGACACTGCAGAGCATTTTGGTGTATTATCTCTCTTAATTCCAGAAAAACTGTATGAAGTAGGTGCTATTTTTGTCCCTATTTCACAGCTAAAGCGACAGATTACAGAGAGGCATAGTAATTTGCCCAACTTCACAAAGCCTTTAAAGTGAAGTCTCATCTCAGGTGCAACTGGCCAAAATCCATGCTCTTAACCTATAGATTGTGCTGCCTATATTTCTTCATATAAACTGTTCAAACATTTGTCTATTTACTGGTCATGTTTTACTATTAGTCTATACCTTATTTCTATTTGGTATACAACAAATATGTCAACCTGCTTTTTCCTTCGTATTCCAAATCAGTGGTCCACTAGTTAAAATCTAAATTCTAAAATTTAGAGTATAGACATTATGGGAGATCAATCAGCATGGTCCAATAAGAGGATGTGGAGCTCACCTCTCACCACAAACACATCAAAAATACATCTACATGTGAACAATTCTCACTGGAAACTGGCAGCAGGACCCTCCCACCCTCCCCCATACAACCAAAGCTGTACGAAAGATGAACACATAATCGGGCAGAGAGGAAAGAAAAGCAATCGTATGGGACCTGTGCTTCTGGAAGGGGACTCAGGAAAAGGGAGAATACACGGACAAACAACCATCCTGGCAAGTTGGAGAGAAGACTGCTATAGCTCCTGCCAGGGTTCCTGTGACCACCTCAGTGTTTTTACCCCAGCCCAAGCCAAGTGAACTCTCCAGCCCCACTCGCTCCATGTCACAGTGTGGCACTGGATCTGGGGTGGCAACAACTGCAGAGAAGACTCGCTATGGGATACAGATGCAACCCTGTCCTGATACAGCACCTGGGTGGTGCAGCAGCAGCCACTGTTGGCACTTAATCCTGTACCGCATCAGAAGAAGCCCAGCACTGTGACGGTAGCCACCCACCACGGCTCACGCCCCAATATATGCTCAGAGTTCCACACAGGCCCTGCCTGCCCTGCAGTGTGCCTCCATAACAGGGCAGGGATGGCAGAAGCTGGGGGCAATGATCGGCTGTGAGGAATAAAGGGACTTGCATCCAAGGATGCATCTGAGAGTGACGGAAACAATTATTAGCACATGCATAGGGAGTACATGAGGGACAGCTCAGACCTCTGTCTGTGGCTGAGATGAGCTGAAAGCCTATACTGCACACGCACGCACTCACACACCGTCTCCCCCCAACCCCCACTTACTTCAGCACTTCCCCTCCTTGGGACAAGGATCCTGGGGCAGGAAGAGGGAAAATCTACATTTAAAGGGAACAGAGCTAGCTCAGGCCTACCTTCTGCTCCAGGAATTTGGGATCAGACTCCACCCACAATATAGCAGTGATGGCTGCTGAGCAGAGGGGAGGTCCCACCTCACACATGGCTCCAGCTCTAGTGCCTCCATCTCCAGCCCTATCACCTACCAAGGTTACAGCTGCCAGCACACCCTGATGGAGACATGACTCACGTCCACATCAAACTCTGCTCTCCCACTAAAAGCACTGGGCACATAGAGTCTGTATAGGGATACACATAAGAATACCCCTTCAAAACCACAACAGGTAACTGTTTCCCCTAAATTCACAGAGGCAGAGAAAGTTAAACAAAACTAAAAGGCAGAGGAACTACTTTCAATGGAAAGAGCAAGAGAAAACCCCTGAGAAAAAACTGAAACAGAAATAACTTACCAGTCAAGGAATTCAAAACACTGGTAATAAAATGTTATCTGAATTAGGAAGAAGAATGTATGAACACAGCAAAAATGTTAACAAGGAACTAGAAAATATAAAAAAGATCCAACCAGGGCTTCCCTGGTGGCGCAGTGGTTGAGAGTCCGCCTGCCAATGCAGGGGACACGGGTTCGTGCCCCGGTCCGGGAAGATCCCACATGCCGCGGAGCGGCTGGGCCTGTGAGCCATGGCCACTGAGCCTGTGCGTCCAGAGCCTGTGCTCCGCAACGGGAGAGGCCACAACAGTGAGAGGCCCGCGTACCGCAAAAAAACAAAAAAACAAAACAAAACAAAACAAAAGATCCAACCAGAAATGAAGAACTCAGTAAGTGAAACAAATACATGAGAATGAATAGAAGACTAAGTGATACAGAACATATAAGTGATCTGGAAGATAGAAAATGGAAATCACCCTATCAAAACAGCAGAAAGACAAATAAAAAAATTAATACAGCCTAAGAGATCTCTGATATAACATTAAGCACACCAACATTCTCATTATAGAGGTCCCAAAAGGAGAAGAGAGAGAAAAAAGGATTGAAAATGTATCTGATGAAATTATGGCTGACAACTTCCCAAACCTGAAGAAGGAAGCAGATATCCAGATACGGGAAACACAGAGGGTCCTCAACAAGATGAGCCCAAACAAATCCACACCAAGACATGTTACAATTAAAATGGCAAAATTTAATGCCAAATAGAGAATTCTAAAGGCAGCAAAGGAAAAAGTCATATACAAGGGAATCCCCATAAGGCTATCAGCTGATTTTTCTGTAGAAAATTTGCAGGCCAGTAGGGAGTGGTATGACTTTTCAAGAGCTGAAAGGGAAAAACCTGTAACCTAGGACACTCTACCCAGCAAGATTATCATTTAGAATCGAAAGAGAAATGAAGAACTTCTCAGATAAGCAAAAACAAAAGTAGTTCTTTAATACTAAAACTACCCTCAAAGAAATGTTAAAAGGTTGTCTAATAGTGGAAAAGAATAATCTATAGACAAGGAAAAATCCCACTAGGAAAGGCAATTATATAATAAGCACTGAGGATCAACCATTAAATAAGCCAGTATCAAGATTAAAAGAAAAAAAGTTAAAAGCAGCTATAACTACAATAAATGGTGAAGGGATAAACATGAAAATGTAAAATATGACATCAAAAACACAAAATGTGGCAGAGCACAGTGAAAAATGTGGATCTTTTAGAATGTGTCTGAACTTCAGTGACTACCAGTTTAAAACAAGTAAATATAGTTATAGGTCAACATGTACAAACCCCATGGTAACCACAAATCAAAAACCTACAAAACTAAAACACAAAAACTAAAAAGAAAGGAACACAAGCATACAACCACTGAAAATCATCAAAACACGAGGGAAGAAACAAACACAAGTAGAAATGAACAAAGCACTTTAAAAACAACCAGAAAGCAAGTAATAAAATGGCAATAAGTACATATTTACCAATGTACACTTCATGTATTAAATATCAATGGACTAAATGCTCTGATTGAAAGACAGAGTGGCTGATTGGATTAAAAAAAAAGAGACCTTTACACACGCTGCCTACAAGAGATTCATGTCAGAGCTTAAGACACACAGATTGAAAGTGAGAGGATGGAAAAAGATATTCATGCCAACAGAAATGATAAGATAGTGGGGGTAGAAATACTCAAAGTAAACTTTAAAACAAAGGCTGTAACAGAAGACAAAGAAGGGTATTACATAATGATGAATGGGTCAGTAAAGAAGAGGACATTCTATTCATTAACATATATATATATATACACACAGTATAGGATCACCTAAATATGTAAAACAAATACTAACAGACATAAGAGGAGAAACTGACAATCATACAATAATACTAGGGGACTTTAACAGCCCACTAATATCAATGCACAGATCATTCAGACAGAAAATCATTAAGGCAACACTGGTCTTAAATGACACAGTAGACCACTGGACTTAATAGATATCTATAGGACATTTTATCCAAAAACAAAAGAATACATTCTTTTCAAGTGCACAAATACTGTCCAGAATAACACATACTAAGCCACAAAACAAATCAACAAATTTAAGAGAACAGAAACTCTCATTTTTTCAGACCACAATCATATGAAACTAGAAATCAATTACAGAAAGAAAAATGGGAAAACAACAAAGACATGGACACTAAAAACAGGCTATTAAAAAACCCATGGGTCAATGAAGAAAACAAAGAGAATTCACAAAATACCTCAAGACATTTGAAAATGAAAGCACAGCAATCCAAAATCTATGGGGTACAGCAAGCAAAAGTAGTTCTAAGAAGGAATTTTATAGTGATACAGGCCTTCCTCAAGAAACAAGAAAAACCTCAAATAAACAACCTAACCTACCACCTAAAGGAATTAGAGAAAGAAAAAAAAAGCCCAAAGTCAGCAGAAGGAAGAAGATCAGAGAGGAAATAAAATAGAGAACAAAAAAAATTAGAAAAGGTCAATTAAAAGAGCTAGGTTTTGAAAAGATAAAAAAATTGATAAACCTTTAGCCAGGCTTACCAAGAAGAAAAGAGAAAGGACCCAAATAAACAAAATAAGAAAAAGAGGAGAAATAAGAACTGATACCACAGAGATACAAAAATTCGTAAGAATACTGTGAACAGTTACATGCCAACAGATTGACAAATTTTCTAGAAAGGTACAACCTGTCAAGACTAAGTCAAGAAAAAACAGACAAGTTAGAACATACCGATCACTAGTAGTGAAATCGAATTTGTATTTTAAAAACTCCCAGTAAACAAAAGTCCAGTATTGGACAGCTTCACAGGGGTATTCTACCAAACATAAGAAGAAGACCAAATACCTATCCTTCTCAAACTATTCCAAAAAAGTAAAGAGGACAAAACACTCCCAGATTCATTCTACTAGGCCACCTTTACCCAATACCAAAACCAGACAGAGACACTACAAAAAAAATTACTGGCTAATATCTTCGATTATCATAGATGCAAAAATCCTCAACAAAATAATAGTGAACCAAACTAACAATATATAAGAAGAATCATACACCATGATAAAGTTGGATTTACTCTAAGGCCACAAGCGTGGTTCAATATTCACAAGTCAATGTGAACATTAACAAAAAAGAAAAATTACATGATCTCCATAGATGCAGCAAAAGCATCTGACAAAATACAATACTCATTCATGATAAAAACTCTCATCAAAGTGGGTACAGAGGGAACATACCTCAACATAATAAAAGCCATTATGACAAACTTACAGCTAACATCATACACAATGGTGAAAAGCTGAAAGCCTTTCCTCTAAATTCAGGAAAAGGACAAGGATGCCCACTCTCACCACTTCTATTTAATAAAGTATTCAAAGTGATGTCCTACACAGAGTAACTCAGACAAGAAATAAAAGGCATCCAAATTGGAAAGGAAGAAATAAAATTGTAACTCTTTGCAGATGACACGATACTTTATATAGAAAACCCTAAAATCACCAAAGATCTATTAAAACTAATAAATGAATTCAGTGAAGCTGCAAGATACAAGATTAATATACAGAAAACGATTCTGTTTCTATATGCAAATAATGAACAATCAGGAAGTGAAAGTTAAAAAAAATACCATTTAAAATTGCATCAGGGCTTCCCTGGTGGTGCAGTGGTTGAGAATCTGCTTGCCAATGCAGGGGACACGGGTTCGAGCCCTGGTCTGGGAAGATCCCACAAGCCGCAGAGCAACTGGGCCTGTGAGCCACAATTACTGAGCCTGCGCATCTGGAGCCTGTGCTTCGAAGAGAACAAGAGAGGCAGCGATAGTGACAGGCCCGCGCACCGCGATGAAGAGTGGCCCCCACTCGCCACAACTAGAGAAAGCCCTCGCACAGAAATGAAGACCCAAGAAAGAAATGAAAACGCCAAGACACATATTAATAAAACTATCAAAAATTAAATACAGAGAAAAAATATTAAAAGCAACAAAAGAAAAACAACAAATAACATACAAAGGAATCCCATAAGGTTAACACCTGATATTTCAGCAGAAGCTCTGCAAGCCAGAAAGGAGTGGCAGGACATATTTAAAGTGATGAAAGAGAAAAACCTACAACCAAGATTACTCTACCCAGCAAGGATCTCATTCAGATTCGATGGAGAAATTAAAACCTTTACAGACAAGCAAAAGCTAAGAGAATTCAGCACCACCAAACCAGCTTTATAGCAAATGCTAAAGGAACTTCTCTAGGCAAGAAACACAAGAGAAGGAAAGACCTACAATAACAAACCCAAAACAATTAAGAAAATGGGAATAGGAACATACGTATCCATAATTACCTTAAATGTAAATGGATTAAATGCTCCCACCAAAAGAAACAGATTGGCTGAATGGATACAAAAACACGACCCATATATATGCTGTCTACAAGAGACCCACTTCAGACCTAGGGGCACATACAGACTGAAAGTGAGGGGATGGAAAAAGATATTCCATGCAAATGGAAATCAAAAGAAAGGTGGAGTAGCAATACTCATATCAGATAAAATAGACTTTAAAATAAAGAATGTTACAAGAGACAAAGGAAGACACTACATAATGATCAAGGGATCAATCCAAGAAGATATAACAACTGTAAATATTTATGTACCCAACATGGGAACACATCAATATGTAAGACAAATGCTAACAGCCATAAAAGGGGAAATTGGCACCAACTCAGTAACAGGGGACTTTAATACCCCACTTTCATCAATGGACATATCATCCAAAATGAAAATAAGGAAACACAAGCTTTAAATGATACGTTAAACAAGATGGACTTAATTGATATTTATAGGACATTCCATCCAAAAACAACAGAATACACTTTATTCTCAAGTGCTCATGGAATATTCTCCAGGACAGATCATATCTTGGGTCCCAAATCAAGCCTTGGTAAATTTAAGAAAATTGAAATTGTATCAAGTATCTTTTCTGACCACAACGCTATGAGACTAGATATCAATTACAGGAAAAGATGTGTAAAAAATACAAACACATGGAGGCTAAACAATACACTACTAAATAACCAAGTGATCACTGAAGAAATCAAAGAGGAAATCAAAAAATACCTAGAAACAAACGACAATGGACACAGGACGACCCAAAACCTATGGGATGCAGCAAAAGCAGTTCGAAGAGGGAAGTTTACAGCAATACAATCTTACCTTAAGAAACAAGAAACATCTCAAATAAAAAACCTAACCTTACACTTCAAGCAATGAGAAAGAAGAACAAAAAAAACTGCAAAGTTAGCAGAAGGAAAGAAATCATAAAGATCTGATCAGAAATAAATGAAAAAGAAATGAAAGAAACATTAGCAAAGATTAATAAAACTAAAAGATGATGATTTGAGAAGATTAAAAAAACTGATAAACCACTAGCCAGACTCATCAAGTAAAAAAGGGAGCAGACTCAAATCAACAGAATTAGAAATGAAGAAGGAAAAGTAATAACTGACACTGCAGAAATACAAAGGATCATGAGAAATTACTACAAGCAACTATATGCCAATGAAATAGACAAACTGGAAGAAATGGACAAATTCTTAGAAAAGCACAACCTTCCCAGAATGAACCAGGAAGAAACAGAAAATATAAACTGACCAATCACAAGCACTGAAATTGAGACTGTGATTAAAAATCTTCCCACAAACAAAAGCCCAGGATCAGATGGCTTCACAGGTCAATTCTAGCAACATTTAAAGAAGAGCTAACACCTATCTTTCTCAAACTCTTCCAAAATGTAGCAGAGGGAGGAACACTCCAAAACTCATTCTATGAGGCCACCATCACGCTGATACCAAAACCAGACAAAGATGTCACAAAGAAAGAAAACTATGGGCCAATATCACTGATAAACATAGATATAAAAATCCTCAACAAATACTGGCAAACAGAATCCAACAGCACATTAAAAGGATCATACACCATGATCAAGTGGGGTTTATCCCAGGAATACAAAGATTCTTCAGTATATGCAAATCAATCATTGTGATACACCATATGAACAAACTGAAGGAGAAAAACCATATGATCATCTCAATAGATGCAGAAAAAGCTTTCGACAAAATTCAACACCCATTTATGATAAAAACCCTCCAGAAAGTAGGCACAGAGGGAACTTTCCTCAACATAATAAAGGTCATATATGACAAACCCACAGCCAACATCATTCTCAGTGGTGAAAAACTGAAAACATTTCCACTAAAATCAGGAAGAATACAAAGTTTTCCACTCTCACCACTCTTATTCAACATAACTTTGGAAGTTTTAGCCTCAGCAATCAGAGAAGAAAAAGGAATCCAAATCAGAAAAGAAGTAAAGCTGTCACTGTTTGCAGATGACATGATACTATACATAGAGAATCCTAAAGATGCTACCAGAAAACTACTAGAGCTAATCAATGAATTTAGTAAAGTAGCAGGATACAAAATTAATGCACAGTAATCTCTTGCATTCCTATACAGTAGTGATGAAAAGTCTGAAAGAGAAACTAAGGAAACACTCATTTACCACTGCAACAAAAAGAATAAAATACCTAGGAATAAACCTACCTAAGGAGACAAAAGACCTGTATATAGAAAACTATAAGACACTGATGAAATAAATTAAAGATGACAAACAGATGGAGAGATATACCACGTTCTTGGATTGGAAGAATCAACATTGTGAAAATGACTATACTACCCAAAGCAATCTACAGATTCAGTGCAAGCCATATCAAACTATCAATTTCATTTCTCACAGAACTGGAACAAAAAATTTTACAATTTGTATGGAAACACAGAAGACCCCCGAATAGCCAAAGCAATCTCGAGAACAAAAAACAGAGCTGGAGGAATCAGGCTCCCTGACTTCAGACTGCAGTACAAAGCCACATTTATCAAGAGAGTATGGTACCGGCACAAAAATACAACTATAGATCAATGGAACAGGATAGAAAGCCCAGAGATAAACCCATGCACATATGGTCACCTTATCTTTGATAAAGGAGGCAAGAATATGCAATGGAGAAAAGACAGCCTCTTCAATAAATGGTGCTGGGAAAACTGGACAGCTACATGTAAAAGAATGAAATTAGAACACCCCCTAACACCATACACAAAAATAAACTCAAAATGGATTAGAGACCTAAATATAAGGCCAAATACTATGAAATTCTTAGAGGAAAACATAGGCAGAACACTCTTGACATAAATCACAGCAAGATCCTTTTTGACCTACCTGCTAGAGAAATGGAAATAAAAACAAAAATAAACAAATGGGACCTAATGAAACTCAAAAGCTTTTGCTCAGCAAAGGAAACCACAAACAAGACGAAAAGACACCCTTCAGAATGGGAGACAATATTTGCAAATGAAGCAACTGACAAAGGATTAATCTCCAAAATTTACAAGCTGCTCATGCAGCTCAATATCAAGAAAACAAACAACCCAATCCAAAAAGGGGCAGAAGATCTAAAGAGACTTTTCTCCAAAGAAGATATGCAGATTGTCAACAAACACATGAAAGCATGGTCAACATCACTAATCATTAGAGAAATGCAAATCAAAACTACAATGAGGTATCACCTCACAGCAGTCAGAATAGCCATCATCAAAAGGTCTACAAACAATAAACGCTAGAGAGTGTGTGAAGAAAAGGGAACCCTCTTGCACTGTTGGTGGGAATGTAAATTGATACAGCCAGTATGGAGAACAGTATGAAGGTTCCTTACAAAACTAAAAATAGAACTACCATACGACCCAGCAATCCCACTACTGGGCATATACTCTGAGAAAACCATAATTCAAAAAGAGTCATGTACCACAATGTTCACTGCAGCTGTATTTACAATAACCAGGACATGGAAGCAACTTAAGTGTCCATTGACAGATGAATGGATAAAGAAGATGTGGCACATGTATACAATGGAATGTTACCCAGCCATAAAAAGAAACGTAATTGAGTTATTTGTAGTGAGGTGAATGGACGTACAGACTGTCATACAGAGTGAAGTAAGTCAGAAAGAGAAAAACAAATACTGTATGCTAACACATATAGAGAGAATCTAAAAAAAAAAAAAAATGGTTCTGAAGAACCTAGGGTCAGGACAGGAATAAAGTCACAGACCTCCTAGAGAATGGACTTGAGGACAGGAGGAGAGGGAAGGATAAGCTTGGAAGATGTGAGAGAGTAACATTGACATATATACACTACCAAATGTAAAATAGTGAGAAGCAGCCACATAGCACAGGGAGATCAGCCCAGTGTTTTGTGGCCACCTAGAGGGGTGGGATAGGGAGGGTGGGAGGGAGACCCAAGAGGGAGGGGATATGGGTATATATGTATACATATAGCTGATTCACTTTGTTATACAGCAGAAACTAACACAACAATGTAAAGCAATTATACTCCAAAAAAGATGTTTAATAATAAATAAATAAAATTGCATCAAAAAGAGTAAAATTCCTAGGAATAAATTTAACCAAGCAGGTGAAAGACCTGTACTCTGAAAACTATAAAACACGGATGAAGGAAATTGAAGGTGTTACAAAGAAATGGAAAGATATCCTGTGCTCCTGGATTGGAAGAATTAATTTTGTTAAAATGGCTATACTACACAAAGCCATCTAATCTAATTTAATGCAATCCCTGTCAAAATACCCAGGACATTTTTCACAGGACTAGAACAAATAATCCTAAAATTCATATGGAACCACAGAAGTTGCCAAATTGCCAAAGCAATCTTGAAAACAAAGAATAAAACTGGAGATATCACCCTCCAGACTTCAGACTATATTATACAGAGCTACAGTAATTAAAACAGCACAGTACTGGCACAAAAACTGGCCCATAGGTCAAGAGAACAGACAGCCCAGAAATAAACCCACACACTTACGGAGAATTAATCTATGACAAAGGAAGCAAGAATGGACAATGAAGAAAAGACAGTCTCTTCAACAAGTGATGCTAGGAAAACTGGACAGTAACATGCAAAACAATGAGATTAGCACATTTTCTCACACCATACATAAAAATAAACTCAAAATGGATTAAAGACCTAAATGTAAGACCAGAAGCCACAAAATTCCTAGCAGAGAACAGGCAGAACACTCTCTGACATATATCGTAGCATTATTATTTTGGATCTGTCTCCTCAGGCAAAAGAAATAAAAGCAAAAACAAACAAATGGGACCTAATTAATTTTAAAAACCTTTTGCACTGCAAAGGTAAGCATCAACAAAAAGACAACCTAGCAAATAGGAGAAAATCTTTACAAATGACATTATCTACAAGGGGTTAACACCCAAAATATATAAATAGCTCATAGAATAAAAAATGGGCAGGAAACCTTAATATACATTTTTCCCTAAGACATACAGATGGCTAACAAGCCCATGGAAAGATGCTCAGCATTGCTAATTATTAAGAGAAATGCAAAACAAAACCACCATGAGATATCACCTCACACCTGTCAGAATGACTATCATCAGAAAATCCACAAATAACAAGGGTTGGCAAGGATGTGGAGAAAAGGGAACCCTTGCACACTGTTGGTGGGAATATAAATTGGTGCAGCCCCTATGGAAAACAGTATGGAGGTTCCTCAAAAAACTAAAAATAGAAATATCATGTGATTCAGTAATTCCATTCCTGGGTGTATGTTCAGAAATAATGAAAACACTAATTTAAAAAGATATATGCACCCCAATATTTATTGCAGCATTGTTCATAATAACCAAGATAGGGAGGCAACCAAAGTGTCCCTCAACTGACAAATGGTTAAAGAATTTGCGATACATGCGCGCGCGCACACGCACACACACGCACGCACGCACGCACACACACACACACACACACACGGGATTATTACTCAGTCATAAAAAATGCAATTCTTCCATTTGCAGCAACATGGATGGACCTACAGAATATTACGCATGATGAAATTAGACAGCGAAAAGACAAATACTTACATTCTAAAGTATATGAAATCTAAAAAATCTAACAAATGTATATAGCAACCCAAAACAGACTCATAGATATAGAAAACAAACTAGGAGTTACCAGAGGGGAGAGGGGATGGGGGAGGGGCAAGATAGGAGTATGGAATTAAGAGATACCAACTACTATGTATAAAATAGATTAGCAACAAGGATATATTGTACAGCACAGGAAATTATAGCCGTTATTTCGTAGTAACTTTTAGTAGACTACACTCTGCAAATACCGAATCATTATGTTGTACACCTGAAACTAATATTGTAAATCAACTATATTTCATTTAAAAATAAAACTTAGTTTAAAAAAAAAATGTAGACATCATTCCCAAATATACCACAGACTTATTATTCAACTATGGAAAAAATCACTCTGCTTTAGTCTTACCATTAAGTGTGGAGTGATCTACCTATATTCCTAATAAAAGGTACCATTATGGGCTTCCCTGGTGGTGCAGTCGTTGAGAGTTCGCCTGCCGATGCAGGAGACGCGGGTACGCGCCCCGGTCCGGGAGGATCCCACATGCCGTGGAATGGCTAGGCCCGTGAGCCATGGCCGCTGAGCCTGCGCATCCGGAGCCCGTACTCCGCAACGGAAGAGGCCACAACAGTGAGAGGCCCGCGTACGGCAAAAAAAAAAAAAAAAAAAGGTACCATTAAAGTACCATGACATTCCAAAGAGAAAAAGTATTTTTAAAGAGTTGTATTTTATTACTAATTTAATTTGGGGGCACTGGATCTGCATCTTAAAAGCTATTTATAGAGTCTTAAAAAAATAAAAAAGAACTAGAGGCAAGTAATCAGACCTTGATTTTAATTAGCATTCTAAGCTTATTTTTGAAGCCCAAAAATAAATTCAGAAAAAAAGAATCATAAAAAAAATACTTAGGGCTTCCCAACAATAAATTCAGAAAAAAAGAATCATAAAAACAATACTTAGGGCTTCCCTGGGGGCGCAGTGGTTGAGAGTCCGCCTGACGATGCAGGGGACACGGGTTTGTGCCCCGGTCCGGGAAGATCCCACATGCCGCGGAGCAGCTGGGCCCGTGAGCCATGGCCGCTGAGCCTGCGCGTCCGGAGCCTGTGCTCCGCAACGGGAGAGGCCAAAACAGTGAGAGGCCCGCGTACCGCAAAAAAAACCAAAAACAAAACAAACAAAAAAAAAACTTAAAATTACTTCCAATTTGTAATTAAATATTTTACAGAGTTTTAAATGTTATCATGATTTACTTTCTCTCAGTGAATAAAGTCCCTTTAAATTTATAAGTCAGATAAAGTGCTTCTTATATTAACATTTTGGATAGAATTTAAATAATGCCCATATAGCTTATAATAAGTTGTATTAAAGTCTTCTCATTGTTTCCAAAATGCCTATTGATATTCAACGTGAGTTCAACAGAAATATTGGTATTTGAACAAACAAATACAAAGAGGAGCTCCGTGTATGTAAAAAATTTTAATGGAGAGACAATGTTCATTGCAGTGTTATATAATTGCAAAATCCTAAAAACAAACCAAATGTGCATAGATAGGGCAATGAATAAGTATATACTAGTAACATTCGGCCAATAGAATTCCCTAGGATAGTGAAAATGAGTGAACTACAGCTTTTCATCTCACATAGAAGAATCTTTATAACGTTTTAAAAAAGAAAGTGGCAAAAGTACACATATTACTACTCTACATAAATTTCAGAAAACTGCAAATCTGGAAAATATTGACATGAAATTATCAAGAAAATTAGAGGATGATTAACTTCTGGAAGATGATGGTAAAGTGGAGAGATAAAAGACAGACACATTGGAGACTTCAAAGTTCCCTTAAACAGGTTTCTGAGTTAATACTATTCTACAAGCTTACGTGTACATCATTTGCTGTTTTACACATACGTTATGTTTAATTTTAAAAAAATGCAAGTTCTAATGAGATCCAATATGTCTGCAGAACAAAGCAGTTTCAAAGGATTATTTTAAAAACTAAATAGAAACCTAGTATAATTAAATAAAAATTTGGAAAGATAATTTAGAAATTTATCTTGAATAACAAACCAAATATACTTCAGCTAGAGTAAAAAGTTGAAAAACATTTTAGAAGGGGAATTTACAGAAATTTATAGAATGTTTATAGTATCTAGAAATAATTATTTTGCCAGTAGGAGAAGAAACTGCATAAAAATGTCATTGACAGATTATGTTAATATTTTAAGTATCTCTACCGTTATTCAAAATCAAGATACGACAATATTTCAACAAATAAGATAAAGCTTAAAGGCAAATTAAGAGTTCCTTAATTTAAAATAATTCTTAGACACTCTATTAAATGAGTGGAGAATGTTACAGGAACATATATAATTATTTAGGAGAGACCTACAAGATTGCCTCTTTTTTGAATGTACTACTTCTGGGTTTTAACTTTCCCAAGCGTACTTGCCTTCCAGCAGAATTAAAACTAAAGAATAACACTGGGAGCAAAGAGACTTATAATTTCTTCATCATCTCATTTATACAGCTTCAGATTGCATCTGCCCATTAAGGAGAAAAGTCAGTAAATACCACTGGTTCTTGCCACTAATCCAAAGAGAAAGCAGACCTATCATTTTGCTTAATATTATGTTTACTTCTATTCCATTTATCTTGGCAAGAGAAAATATCCTTGTGAAGGGGGATAACCACAAAGATCACTTAAAGTCCATGATACGTAAGAAAAACTCTTTTCAGAGTTATGTCAGTAAATTGGATTAACCAAAAAAAAAAAAAAAAAGAAAAAGAAAAAGAAACCATAGTGGTGTTTCTCCTCATTAACTCATCGATTATCCTAGTGTAAAATCATTACTCTGTCCTTGAGAGGTGAAGTTCAGTTATGGTGATTATGCATCATGAACCTCCAATTTATACCTCAGAATTCTGAACATTCCAGGAAAAAATTTAGCCTCAGGTAAAAAGGGAAAATTATGAAATGCTTATTGAATAAATTTTTAAATTAAAATGTAAATTAATCATAAACATTTTGTTTCTCTAAGATTATCAATCACACAGATACATTTTTGTATGTTATAAATACCCCATTGGTAAAATACATACTAATTCATGTGTTTCATCAATGTATGTACAGAACACATTAGAATACTAAATAATTATTTTATAGACTAATTTTACTTTAGTAACATTCATTTCTTTGAATATAGTACACCAAGCTATTAAACTATTCCTGATAACACCTTCATCTATATTTACCCTACTTGAGTAACTGGAAGAGATGAATTAATACGCAATTGATCTAAATCATCCAGGGAAGTATTATTAGTATCAATTTTGATGTTCAGTGAGGCTAATATGGTGATCTCATATTTACCTATAAATGAAGGCAACTCTAAGGAGGAAAAACTTCCCCTACATTTTTATATTGTTTCTCTCTTGTGGCCAAACATTGGTTATTGTTATTCTGCATGCTTTGTAAGTGAATGTACTGCTATATATGAGTTTATTATGGCTGGGGTGGGTGGAACTTAGAGGAAGTAAGCTGAAGGATCTGGGGGGGATAATGAAGTTCATGATGACAAAGGATATAGCTGACAAAGGGTCACATGATATAGAAGACATAGATGATATAGATGACAAAGGATCAGGAGGTGAGTTGTGGAATATTCCTGTGGGGATAAAGCTTGAGTTTTGACATTATAGATCTTTTTTTTCACAATAATTTATTGAGATTTATATGTGACAGATAATATTAATGATATTTACTAGTAAATTAAAGTCAACTTATTATTATTATTATTTTTTTTATGGTACGCAGGCCTCTCACTGTTGTGGCCTCTCCCGTTGTGGAGCACAGACTCCGGACGCGCAGGCTCAGCGGCCATGGCTCATGGGACCAGCCGCTCCGCTGGCCATGGCTCATGGGACCAGCCGCTTTCCGGACCAGGGCACAAACCCGTGTCCCCTGCATCGGCAGGCGGACTCTCAACCACTGCACCACCAGGGAAGCCCAAACTTATTATTTTCATACATTGACCAAAGAGAGTCTGGGAAAGAAGTTAGCATGAGGAATGGAGCATGGGAGATGTTAGAAATTCAACACACACTAACAAGCATATGTGTAGAGGCAAGCAAAAGCTGGTGACAGAAAATCCATGTATAGATTAGATTTTAAAACACCTACAGGAAGGGAAGCTCCTCAGCATGAAGAAAATCTTTCCTCAGGAGGCAAAGCACATGACCACTGGGCTTCATTAAGAGGAAAAAAGCACTGTCGAAAAGTGGAGATGTACCTGAAAGGATTTTAGAATACTGAAAATATAGTAGTTTACAGTAGTTTATAGTAGTTTACAACAAAGAGTTTATCAACAGAGAGTACAGTGGGAGGAGACTGGCATACCAAGACCAAGATTCTGGCACAGGGACACAGAAGTGAGGATTTGCTGCAAATATTGAAGTAGGGGGCTGAGCTTCAAGAAAACATCCTACTGAATCATAAATTGAGAACCAGTTTAAATAGCCAGAAACAATAATGAGTATGTAGAGATTTGGGAGTAAGATACAGAAAATTTGTTTATTTACTATTCACCTTGTTCTGTGAATGATCAAGACTTTATCCTATGATAAACCATAATGGAAAACTATCTACAAAAGTATGTATACATATATGTATAACTGAATCACTTTGTTGTACAGCAGAAATTAGCATTGTAAATCAACTATACTTCAACTGAAAAAAAAAAAAAAAAAAAAGACAAGACTTCAACAGACCAGGGGCGGAGGCAGAAGAAAACCAGCAGACACCAGTATGTGAACCATGCTTTGTTAGAAGAATGAGTATGTGTAGGAGGGGCACCTAACCATGGGAGAGAATATTTCACTGAGGAGATAATGTTGGTGTTGCTGGTAAACAGGCATCAGATAAGGAGTTAGGTAAGGCAGGTAGAGGGCACAGCTACAGTAAAAATATACAAAAGGAGAGCAAAATTATGGAGGTGAAATGTGGTGTGGAATAAGCAGCTTTTTTTTTTTTCATTTAGGAGTTTGAATTCTAACCCTCCTTCCACCTTACCCAACATCATCCACGACAACAAACAACTGATTTTGTGATCTTAAAAGTATCCTTTTGTTAATCTTTGCCTAGGTTTTCTTATTGGTTAAATGGGCATAACATCTGCCACACGTATGTATCTAATAGATTTCCTTAAGGCTCAAGATCGAAAACATGTAAAACACCATAAACATGCTAGCTATTTTTATAAGGCTGCCCATTATCTAGATATAGATATACACAGAATTCCAAAATAGTTCAGTATGTCATTCATTTCATCCTCCCCCTCAAAGAGTGGGTGAAGGGGGAACCTAAGGCAACCTCTTTCTGGGAATGTCCAAAATGAGGGCATAAATGTCTTGGAACTACCCAAATGGCCGTTATTTCCAAGTCTAAAGATTTTGAATACATCTGTAGTCATATATTTTATGATTCATATTCCAAGTTCATTTTTTTCAGGGTTTAGGTTAATTATTGCTTGGACCAGAGCAACATGGCAAAGCCAACCAATTCAAATGAAGAAATCAAAACAAACTTGTTTACATAACGAACATCATGTCTGCCTTGAAATTTATATAGGGCTTAACTACTTGCTAAGCACTTTCTCCTACATTAATTCACTTAGCCCTTCATCCACCCTTTGAGGTAGGGAAGACAGGTGTCATTATTCCCACTTCAAAGGTTAATGTAACAGAATCTGCTTAAGTGACTTATACAAGGTCAAATTGTGGTGAACGATGCAACTGTTTTTTCTAGTTAAAAATTCAGGGGTTGTTTTTCCTACTATGACCAACATTCTATCTAAAGACTACCTAAAGAAACTAACACACCATTGTAAAGCAATTATACTCCAATAAAGATATTAAAAAAAAATTAAGTTACTATATAGAACTGTCAAAAAAAATAAAATAAAATAAAGACTACCTAAATTATGAAAGAAGCAATGTACGGATTTAAAACACCATATTTCTGCATTCCTTTATTGGATAAGTAATTCATTTCAAAATAGTTAAAGTGGATAAAAATTTTTTTTTTTTTTTGCAAATACCACTTGGTATTTGTAAATAAACAGTGATCACTGTGTCATTCTGAAAGCTAACTTTTAAAAGAGAGGAATATTTTGTCTTGTGCTTAACCAACTCATTTTAGTTCAAGTACAGGTGTAGAGAAAGAGACAGATTTGGACCTTGGCCAATAATTTGTTCTGTGTTGTAAAAGCCCAAGAGAAGAAACGACCAAACTTTGTATTTAAATCAGTCATAAATCCAAAGTGGTAAGAATTTCAATCCTAGCTGACTCATTTATAACCTTATTTTCTAAAATACTTAAGTGCCTTGGGAAGCAGAAATACTGTAACAGCTTGGAAAACTTTCATCTGCATCTTTGTGTCTCATTGATGTTATCTGTGCCCTGATCCATAAGGTCACTCTGGCTTCTGCAATACCCCTGCAGGGATAAAAAGGACAACCTAGTACCTCTTGAGATGTGAAGATTTTGGTTGTACGTGAGTAGATAACTCTCATTTTAGATTGTTCTTTAAAGAACCCACAGGCAAATAACTCCCACAGTAATACAAAGATATTTTAAGCCAAGTTCATGTAGGATGAACTGTACAGACTTGTTGAGCTCCTAGCTGAGTTTGCACGTGTCCTTCATTAAGTATAAGGATCAGCCTGAAGGGAAGTCAGTTCTGCTTGTGCAATTAAGGATGTTTCTACCTTTCTGTTTGACAAAAGGTTTGTTTGTTGTTTAACTCTGCCTGTTCATGCAAGTCAAGGACAGATATAATCTTCTCAAACTCATAAACCTAGCAGAAAAACAGAAGGAAATTGCAATATCCAAATGTAGAACTTGATTTGTCATTTTGTATTTTCCATCTAACTCTGGGATGTTCTGTTATTTATCAAGGATTGTAAAGTTGACTATAAATACGTGTATTTCTAGAAAGCATTAATGTATTCAATTCAAAAGATACTGGTGCAATCCCCAGTCATTTATGTTGTGTTTTTCTTCAAGTTTTCAAAATATTTTGAATTAATACTGTCCATTAAGGAAACTCTAGAAATCCAAGTAGAAAAAAATCACCTGACTCCTACCACTCCTAACCAGTCATGCTGACATTTTACAACTTTTTCCTTCCATACTTTTTCAAGACAGATCATTTCTCATTGATCATAATGTACTTATCTTTTTCATAATGCATTTTTTAATCTCTTAGGCACTCCGTATTTTCCATATATATGAATTCATTTCCTTATTCATTTACTGCAATCAAAAGTATGGATTAGGCACGTAATACAGGCTGGTACTCTGCTGGATGCCGGAGATTTAACAATGAAAAATACAGTTTCTATGCACATAGGGAACAAGCTTGTGGGCAGTAGAGACTTGTGCATTGGAATTTTACCATACAGTTTGATAAGCACCAGAGTCAAAAAAACTCCAAGACATTATGGGAGCACCAAGGCAGAGTCCGAGGCTTCCTGGTAAGGGGACAGCAAGTGTGAAGCACCAGAGATAAGAGAGCACATGATTTTAGAAAACTGAAAATAAATTCAGCAGGACTAGATCATAAAGGTTAATTGGGGAGACTTCGGCAACGGAAATGACTAGAAAAATAACTGTGCCAGATCACTTTTATCTCCTTTCAGCCAATATTTATTGAGCATGTACCCTGTGTACCTGGAATATATGAATGAATAAAGTACCAGCATGGTTCTTGCCCTCACAGATCCCTGAAGGTCAGAAATTTGTTGAGTATTATCACGGGAGAGCAAACAACATTGCTGGAACACACAGCCAATCCCAAACCTAATTTAAGGGGTGAGCAAGCATCTCACGGAAAAGCTGGCAAATAACCTAAGCCTTAAATGGTGACCCAGACGTGGCCAGGTAAGTGGGAAGTAAGGAATGAAAAGCCAGAAGAAGAAAGAAATATCCAGAACCTTCTAAACCATGTCAAAGAGTTTAAGTTTCATCCTAAGAGTTTCAGGACTTTAAGGAGACACATTACACCCTTCAATTTTCATTTGGACAAAAACTGTGATGCAGAGGTTGGATTAGAAGATCAGGAACATAGAGGAATGAATGATGTAGTAGTTGCATTGGTCCTGATAAAGAATGTCAGTAGCCTGCACTAGGGCGATGCAGTGGGTTGGTCAGATTGCAGAACTATCCAGAAGACAGAATCAACAGAACTTGTGACTAACAACGAATGGACAGAGACAAACAAGAGAAGTTAAGGGTAAAACTTACCCTTGTTAAAGATAATGCCTTGGGCCAATGGCCGGACCATCCCAAAAGAGAAAACGAAAGTGATAAACTGGTTTGGAGGGGAAGAAGGGTAGTTTAGTTTGGTGCTTGCTATTTTTTGAGATGTTTGAAACATTTAATTGAAGTTGTCCAGTGTTATGCTATGATTATTAAAAATCGGCATAATATGGGCGACGCCAATACTGAATTCTATTGCATCTCCAGGAAAAAAATAAAAGTTGTCTTCCCTTCTCCTTTAACAGAGAAGCAGATTATGGCTAATCAAGATAACAATCTTTGGGGACTTCCCTGGTGGCACAGTGGATAAGACTCCACACTCCCAATGTAGAGGGCCCAGGTTCAATCCCCGGTCAGGGAACTAGATCCCACATGCATGCCACAGCTAAGAGTTCACATGCCACAACTAAAGAGCCCACCTGCTGCCAACTAAGATCCACTGCAACATACATAGATAAATATTACAATCTTTGCATAGTACTGATCCCTAAGAGCAGGGGCTCCAAGCTCTTTGTCCAGAGGTGTGGCCAGAGCCCTAAATAGGGCGGGCTTGAAACAAGTGTGTGGATGCAAAGCATGCTTCTCTCTCATATGTACCTGGATTGGCAAGCAAGCAATCAGGTATGTTTTTAGCAGCACTAGTCACCTTTCCTCACAGTCCCTACTCCAGCTCACTAGAACCTCAGGAAAACAAGGAGCTGTGGATTACCTTTCCCTTGTGCTTCCTGATTCCCCAAGTCTGTACATGTCTGTGCGGTCCATGGCCCTCCAAGAATTGTATTGACCTTTTAGTTTTGCTACTGCTCATTCGGCAGCAGTGACTTATGTGTATACATGGGTCTGAAGCTCAAGAGAGATCTTGTAATGTAGTATCCATCTAGCTTTGACATGTGATTCATGATTTTTATTTCTAAAAATGTGAACGGTAAGAACATTCTAAATCTTGTCACTTCGCTAATTGCAAAATATCTATTGAATCCAAAACATGATTATCTGAAAACCTGACTGTAAAATTTTGAAAATGTTCTGTTTTATGATTGAACTATTTTCACTTAAATTATGACTAGTGGGGCCTCCCTGGTGGTGCAGTGGTTGAGAGTCCACCTGCCGATGCAGGGGATGCGGGTTCATGCCCCGGTCCGGGAAGATCCCACATGCCACGGAGCGGCTGGGCCCGTGAGCCATGGCCGCTGAGCCTGCGCGTCCGGAGCCTGTGCTCCGCCAACGGAAGAGGCCACAGCAGTGAGAGGTCCGCGTACCGCAAAAAAAAGGAAGAAAAAAAAATTATGACTAATGTTAAGTGATTCCTTAAAAATTCACCTGAAGTTTTAACAATAAATAACACACACTGCTTTATTTACATGCTTGATTCTTTTTACATGATTTGGACAGCACTGTGGCTAGTTCAAAAATTAAATATGACAATTCAAGAGGAAGAATGTCAATCATTTCCATTTTTTTAAAAAAAAATGTAGCAGCACTTCATGAATCAAATCTAATCAACTGAGAAAGCAATGAAATGTTTCCTTTACGATCATATAATTCAAAGACTATAAATTCTCTGAAATGTAGTGAAGGCTTAAAGTTAGTCCATTATTTCAAAGTGTTTTATTAATCACACTAAATTATGAAGCTTTTAATTTCAAAATACTCATATGAAATTGCACATCTCCTGAAGTGAAAAAAATTCATTTTCAGAACAATTTTTCATCTGACTTTTTATTCAAAAGGTCAGCTATGTCTGAGAGAAGAAAAATATATTACAGATATGCTAACAATACTGTATCTTTTCTTTTTCCTTTTTATTTACGCAATATATCAACACATTACTGTACAAGAATCACATAATTCAGAGTTATATAGAACAAAACATGAAAGTCACTTTACATTACTATAAACCCCTGACTCACTCTGCTGGAAGAAACCCCTATCAACAGTTTAGGGTATCCTATTCATTCTCACTTCTCCTCTTTCCCCCACCCTGTTTTTTTTTAACTAGCATTAGAGATTTATTTAATATAGCCACTAATCTCCAAAGAAAACTATTTACACATATTGACTTAAAATTTTTACACCATCATTTCATTTCAATTTCTTAAAAAAATTAACATCTAGAATATGAAAATACAGACTGAAAAAGCAACAAACACTTATGTACCCATCCCTTTGCATAAGCAATGAATACCAAAATATTTCAAAGCTTGTGGATACATTTCCCAGTTGCTGATTCTTCCAACCTCCCCATCCCAGAGGCAGTTGCTCTTATGAAATGATGATTTCTCACTTATAGAACAATTATGTATCATTAAAAATGTACACTGGTTTGCATATCTCAACTTACATGAATGGCACTGAAACACCTGTATTCTTTTGCAGCTTTTTCGTTCAAAATTATGCTTGTGAGGTTTGCCTATGTTAATTCATGTAGCTGTGGTTCATTAATTTTCACTACTAAATGGTATTCCATTGTGTGTTGGGGGAGGGGGTGGTTTTGTGTACATACATACATCTAGGTTGGTTTCAATATTCGAAAAGACACATACACCCCAATGTTCACTGCAGCACTATCTACAATAGCCAGGACATGGAAACAACCTAAGTGTCCATCAACAGAGGAATGGCCAAAGAAGATGTGGCACATATATACAATGGAATACTACTCAGCCATAAAAAGGAATGAAACTGAGTTATGTGTAGAGATGTGGATGGAACTGGAGTCTGTTATACAAAGTAACTCAGAAAGAAGAAAACAAGTATCGTATACTAACGCATATATGTGGAATCTAGAAAAATGGTACAGATGAACCTATTTGTAGGGCAGGAATAGAGACACAGACATAGAAAACAGACGTGTGGACACAGGGTGGGGGAGGGGGGACTGGACAAATTGGGAGATTAGGATTGACATATACACACTACCACGTGTAAAACAGATAGCTAGTGGGAACCTGCTGTATAGCACAGGGAGCTCAGCTCGGTGCTCTGTGATGACCTAGGTGGGTGGGGTAAGGCGGATGGGAGAGAGGTCCAAGAGGGAGAGGATATATGTATACATATAGTTGATTCATGTAGTTGTACAGCAGAAACTAACACAACATTGTAAAGCAACTATACTCCAACTAAAAAAAAAAAACAGTGCTACAAAACTTATACATACAGTCAGCCCTCTACATCTGTGGATTCAACCAACCACAGATTTGGAAATGCCACAGATGAGGAAAGCTGTCTGTACTATGCCATTTTATGTAAGGGACTTGAGCACCCACAAATTTAGTATCCGAGGACGAGTCCTGGAACCAATCTCCCACATACTGAAGGATGACTGTATCTCCTTTATTGTGTGAATGTTTTCCTAGAGCCCACAAGGGGAATAGGCTGGGCCAGTTAGTCTGTGTGACTTCAACTTTGTTAAATGTGGTCCAGTTTTACTCCAAAGGTTGAACATTTACCTTTTCACCTGAAATGTTTGAGAGTTCCCTTTGTTCCACGTGCTCAAAAATTGTTACTGTCAGAATTTAAAAGTTTTCATCAATTTGGTATGTAAGAAATAATGGCTTTAATATACATTTTTCTGTTTATCTTTGTAAAACAATATCTTTCAAAGTTAAAATTTAATGCAAAAACCTGCAAAGGTCCGAAATCTACTAATCTCTTTTGCATAAAAGGAGAAGAGATGAGCACATTCAATACAATTCTACATCGGTTAACAGAATAAAGTAAAACAGAATAAAGTAATATAACTTATCTATAATATTGCTTATCTATATACTTACCTTATACCTCTCTTCTGTGGCTTAAATTCTGTTTTTAAATTACTTTTTTTAAATTGCTTTTAAAAAAATTCTCATTTAAATTTTTTTTAAACACATCTAATAAGTAGGGGGTTTTGTCCATTTGTTTATTTTATTGAATCATTTGGATTATTCTTCCAAGTCATATTATGTTTCTACCTGGACATGGCTTTGGTGGAGAAAGGGCGTTTGATGACCTCCTATTTATACTTAAAGCTCTCTTTTTCTCTCTTTTCACAGGTGGATTATTCATTTTGAAAACTATCCACATTTTCCCGTTTGTGTACATACACAGTGCCATCAAAGTGCTTAGTGTGTATGAAACAACTCTATTGACAGGCCTAACGACGGGATGCCTCTCAATGGCAGCAAATGGTCACCTTATCTTTCCACTCTGAGTTCACTTTTCCTTATTAAGCTATTCTATAGGAATATTCTCTACATTTTTGTATTTATGTAAATATATATATAACTTAATATACTATATACATATAGTATATTTATACTAAAGGTTGTAAAGGTAAATATATGTATGTATACTCTATTATTCCTGTTTTGTATATTCTGCCTATTTCCCAGTATTCCTGTACTCTATATATACTTCAGCCTATGCAGTTGAGCAGTCCTTCTTATAAAATCTTTTACCAGCAAGATGAGGTTACTATGTACCCCTGTTACAAAGTTCCTACCCACATTCAATAGGAAAATAAGTATTCCCAGAGCGTATTAAAAACAAAAACACTAAAAGTTCTTCAGAAATTCACAATGTTAAAAAGTGACGCGAACAACCTTTCCTATGTGAAAATTGGAATAATGCGCAAACCAGCATGGGCTTTGCTCAGGAATCACATAAAAAATGATGTAGTCATCAACCCTCAGCACTCAGAGAGGATGCTTTGAACTACAAACTGAATGAGACTGGTTGCTGCCACTTAACCACTGACCTAACCATTCAACTAAGGGCTAGAGCCCTGACAATATCTCTGCCTAACTTCCTCTTACTGAAATCCAATTGTTTTATTTATACTATGCTTCAAAGTAATGTGTGTGAACACACACACACACCATTTTTTCCCACCAATTTTTTTCAGGACTGTTTGTTCAGATAATTTGAAACAAACAAACAAAACCTCTACAAACTGGTTCTTTGGAGAAACATTTTGATGAGCCAAGCTAGTTCTACCACTGCTGCTAGTTTTGTCCCCAAACTGAATTCATATATCAATATATACAACTTACAATATTTTACATGTTTACTTTGTGATAAATGCACACTGATTTAAAATTATGTGCACTGACATTTTCAAGTTCCTTTACACCATGTTCTGATCATGTAATTCCTGACATACACAGGAACTATCTTTATATTTGCAGTCCTAGATCATTCATGTTGGCAAATAGCCTACTGGTCATATTACATAAACTGTCTTCAAATTTAGGTTTTAAAGATGGAGATAAACATGGCTCCATAGTCCTACATATGCAATAAATAATACCCATCAGTTTAAGAAAGTGAGTCTCAAAAATGAATTACATCTGCATGTCAGAAAACTCTAACTAGCGTTCATTTTACAAAAAAATGAAGACAATTAACATTTCATATTGTCAACAGTGTAAAATGGTTAAGAAAACACTCATTTGTCACTTATTTTAAAACTATTGCTACAGAGATTAGCATGCCATGCAAATTTCATGAACCTCCACATTTTGCGCTCTAATTTTTTTTTTTTAATTACTGGAGGGTTTTTTTCAAAATTAAATCCAAAACAGCTAGGAAAACATGTTTGGCCATCTAGTATAATTTGGTTCATTTTCTTAATGCAATGATATATACCATTATCAAAATAAACCATGTATAATGAGAAAGGGAGGGAGGCAGTCTTATATATCTAGTCACATATCTATATTAGGTGCTTATCATTTCTTAATGATAATATTACCCTGGACAAAGAAACCGTGTTGGAGTTAGTATAATGCCGATATAGATAAATCCATTTTTATTTTGTTTCTCTTTACAGATGCAACATGGCATATAGCTAAGCAAGTTTTTGCTCAAGGAACCTTACACATATACCTCCTGAGATCTTTTTCTGCAATGTTTTTTTGCTTCAACAGTACCCCCCTCTATTCTCTTTTTAATTCAGTCCAGGATCATTGCCACTGAAGCCTTTCCTCTACTTCTAATTTAAGACTGGCTTTCTCTATACTTCTGGTTTAGCAATAATAAAAGGGAGAATTATTTTTAATTAATTATGTTTTTATTGTGAAAAACTTCTAGAGTTAAAATTCCCTTATTTTATACACAAGGAAAAATGTAGAAAATTTCATCAAAATGACCCGACCGGTACTCACATTTCTTCTCTGCATCCAATCCTTGTCTCATAATGCCTTGCTCTTTGTCTTTAAATATAGCATGTCTTCCCAACCCCAACTTCATTCTAAAGTTTAATAAAAGCCCACTAAATCAATATACCTAGAAATCTGTTTTCCTTCTTTTACCTAAGATCATACACAATTGTAAACAATTATCAACTAATTTTTTTGATCAGCAAAACTGGAGTACTGATCCCTGCTTCATTTCCTCATTGTATAAAACAGATGACTCACAAAATTCATCATCACAATTATAACTATTTCACAAACAGTATGAGAAAAAGTCATACATTACATTCCTGAGCCTCTCTATGAAATTAAGTCCCTCTATGTAAATTCGATGTTATGATGTTGGCTTGTAATACATGAACTAGGATACACTATCCATAAGTATGCTTCTATGTGGGAAATCTTGTACATGGGATGAAGATAATTTATTGAAGATTTCCTGGAAGGCTCTATAAATTATATCCATCACATCAACCTCTGCTAAATTCATTTGTTACCAGTGAGCAGCTGAGTCACATCATGTTTTGGTGTGAGTTATTCAAGTCTTTGATGCTGAGCTGCAGCTGAGTCTTGTGAGGCAAACCCACTGTCCTCATGTCTGGATGAATTTCTGTCAAAGAAACTACAAAGCACTTTTAACTACTCAGTCTATGTTCTACTGCTGTTTTTCCTTCCTTTCCTAACAAAGAAAGAAAAAAAGAGTAAGACATCAGATAGGAATGGGGATCCAGTAAGAATATATATCAAAATCACTTGCAACTGTAGAGTTCCACGTAACTATCAAGGATTATAAACTTGATGATCATCACCATGTGAAAGAAAAATGACTTTTGTCTTCATTCTTTACTTACAACATCTCTACCTACAAAAGCACAAATGAGTTCATTTAAATCTTTTTTCACAGGATCATGTTTCCTGAGAAAATAAATGGTATTTCTAGGCTACATTCCTAAAGAGATATCCTACAGTGTCTACCTAGGCAGAGTTTGAAATTCACCCAAATCAAATAAAACAACCACATGAGTACAACTCAAAAATGACAAGAAAACGAAGCACAGCCGTACCAAACTTTATAGCCAAAGGACCTGGTCAAAGACTCAGACATGAAAAAAATTGATGGAAATGGGGCTTGTCTGCCTTTGTCCTCTGGGGCCTCTAAGCTTCCCATGTGAGGGCTTATCTCCCCTAGACCTAACACAGTGGTGGTTTCATTAAAAAGAGCATTGGAAAGATACTCATCTTCAAGTCAGAGATAATCAATCATCTTGCTGGCCCTGTTTCAGTCCAAAGCTAGACCTAGGAGCCTAGAGGTCTTTCAACAATCTAATCTTCAACTGAAAGTAACAAGTTTAGAATAGCTTTTGACCTACAAGCAAGTTTTGCGAGATATATTTATAGTGTTGTCAGAAGCATCTAGGAGTCTATGAGATGATGCATTTGAATGAGTCTCACTTCAGCTAACCTTCCTAGGTGTTTAGCAGTTATCTCCTTGCTAGAAATCAGTGCCTCAGCTTAGTAAAAGTGAAATTATCTGGAAAGTAAGCTTGAGAAACAAAGATACTCCCTGACAATATTTATAGGCAAAAAATTCCAGCTAGTACAGAAATCTCATATTCATCTGTTTAATTATCAATACAAACAAGAAAAGAAGGGGTCTGTTCTAGATTTCTTAGCTGTGACAAAATTCCTAGCCTTCACCATTGGTTCATAGCTGTGATATTTCTTAAATAAAGCCTTCTGTCTCACTCTATTTTCCCTCTCTTCCAGTGTTCTCTAGCTTCATGTATGCAGTATTTGTGTCTTCCTCTCTCAAAATTATCATCTCCTTGATGATGGACCCATAGCTGGGGTCTCTGTAGTCCCTGAAGTGTTACATTGTCTACAACAGTGTATGTAACCATCTATGGGGAAAGGGATGGTTTACTTTTGTTTCCACTTTCCCCAGTATGAGGCTTGGAATTTCACCTCTATTACCACTTTAGACACAAATAGTTTGGACTTAATGTAAGTTATTCATTTCTATATGATTTATCTTTCAAGTGCTTTTTCAGGGCTCCTGAAAAGATGTATTTCCTGTGACAGCGTGAAAATGAGTTGTAAAGTTACCAAGGGCATAATGGAAAGAGTACTGGATGAAGAAAAGGCAAAACATGGGGTGAGGAGACATTGTGGGAAGGAGGCAGTTGTGGGCAAAAGACGTGGACAGTCGCCTCACTGTTGACCTTTCAAATTCATACACACACCCTTAGCAGAAGATTCATCAAGATCCGAATCTTCTCTTTGGAATAGAACATTGTCTTACCGAAGACGAGTGGGATTCATCATACATGGATGGAGATGGTGGGAGAAGCAATTCTAAAGTTTGAGATATCTGAAAGGAGGCAGACCCAGATGAGTGATTCTGGGCAGAGAGGGAACAAAGAGAAATTGGAGAAGAGAGTTTATCTCCTTGACAATTTTGCCCGCTGTCGGCGGTACTTCTCCTTGGATCAGACGACGATAGCAAAAAGGACACAGAAGACAATTCTACCACTAAACAGTAACGACAACAAAGCCACTAAAGCAGCCCATTGTATATGGGGATGATTCCCAAAGCCAGGCACTAGCCTTTACCTACTGTACTAGCTGTTACTGTTTCATGTCTATCGAAGTTTAGGTCTACTCCTCTGCACTTCCCTCTGAAAAATGCTTTTCTAATTATGTTACTGGTGAGTGTGCCAGTCTTGGGATGCTGGGATTCTCAAGAAAGGCATGATCACTGACCTACGCTGGGCCACGCTTCGTGGTGGACCTCATCACACACAAAAAGAAAACGATTCAGAAATTGGCAAAGGGCCAAGCAATTGGAACACTCTAGTATTTTCCAATCTGGCTGTAGAACAAAAGTGGCTTTATCCTTTCTAATAGCAAAACTATAACACTGTGAACCCTAGGGATGCAAATGATGGTAACATTCACCTCATGGAGCCACACACACAAAGAAAAAAGGAGGGACAAGAAGGGGAGAGAGGGACTCTGGCAGGGTTTGGGCATATACTTCTTAACCCCAGTGCTTTCCTAAGATCCAACTCAACACTCCCTTCCTACACTTGGTTATATGAGTCAGTAATTCCATCTTTTTACTCACTTTGAATCTAAATTCTTCATTTACAAACGTGCATGGAACATCTCATTTACTCCTCACAACATCAAGTCCCAATTTTATCAATGAAGAAATGGCAACTTAAGAAGGGTAAATATACAGTTAAATAACTTTCCTCAAGGTCGTGCAGCTAGTAAGCTGCTGCCCAGGTCCAACTTTCAGGCCCCGAACTCTTAACTGCTAGGTTTGTCAACCGGATCCTTAACTATCCTAGGCTTTGTTCTTTAAGGTTAATTTTATTGGCCTTTTTTTTTTTTTGAAATCTCAAGAGGCTCAAATAACAAAGAAAATCACTTTGACTACTGCTAAATGTCATAAGCAAAAGCATTTTCCCACTGGTCCAAGTGCCTGAAGACTGCTGGAGGCTATCTGGTTTAAAACTCAATCTATTCTATGTTAAACTGGGCTTGTTAAATTGTTTACTGAATCTACCTTGTATATCTTGCTTGTCTGTTTAATATGAGGCTTTAATTATTTATGCATGACAATAAAAACATCATAAATGATAAATGATTCCAACATTAATTTAAACTTTAAATCAGAGACAGTGCAGATTTAAGTCAGGGCACATGTACTTTTACACCTCTGTCCTCACCATAAAAAGATAGGAGCAGGGGCTTCCCTGGTGGCGCAGTGGTTGAGAATCTGCCTGCCAATGCAGGGGACACGGGTTCGAGCCCTGGTCTGGGAAGATCCCACATGCCGCGGAGCAACTGGGCCCGTGAGCCACAATTACTGAGCCTGTGCTCCGCAACGAGAGGCTGCGACAGTGAGAGGCCCGTGCACTGCGATGAAGAGTGGCCCCCGCTCGCCGAAACTAGAGAAAGCCCTCGCACAGAAACGAAGACCCAACACAGCCAAAAATAAATAAATAAATAAATATTTTTTTAAAAAAAGAGACTGTTTAGCAAATATTAAAAAAAAAAAAAGATAGGAGGGCATTAGAATTAATACCCTAGAAAAAAATGACAGCTTTCGTAATTCTCAGGAAAAGAAAAAAAAGGAATACTGCATCATTCCAAGCACAGTACAAAAATTCCTTACATGCTATTGCTACTGACATGTAAAAGCTAAGAGATGAAGTATCTGCCAAATGTGTAATCTATGAAAGAAAAATACTGTTGCATCGTGTTTGTTCAGCCTGATACTACTCATGCAAAAAGGGTTAATCGTTCACTAGAGCATTAGCAACCAACCATTTTAGAACACTAAAATTACATTTGCATTACACCTAGGGAAACAGAATGTAGTAGTTACCTTACGTGCAAGTCTTTGATGGAGTCAGAAATTATATGAATTGCCTGACCCCTGTGCTCATTTAATTCGTGGTGTGTGACCACATGATCATATTCTCTTGCCAAGACACAGAAAAGTATCTTTGTATTCGTCATCACTAAACAAATTAAATCTGACCTAAATTTTATCACAAATTTTAGGATATTTCTATCCAAACAATAAATACTGATAATAAGCAATGTCTGGATATAAGACAAATCAACTTGACCCAAATAAAATTAGCAGAAAGGACTGTCCCCAATTGCAACAAAATAACAGTCTTCTTGCCTCTACATGTCTCCTGTCTATAAAGCCCAGGATGGTGTAATGAAACCCTCTTGTGCTTTCTCAGCCAGGAACAAGTTAAAGCTGACCTCAGATACCATAACATGGTTTCCAGAGAGGGGAATTCAATGCCCTCAGCTCTTCTGGAAAGCTGATAACGTTTCAACGCAGACGGCAGGGAATCTGGCCCAGAGTGCTTTCTCTTTGGGTTTCATACAAACGTGCTGCCAGGTTGGATAGTGCTACCCCTAGTAGGAAAGTAGGGCAGTATTCTTTCATGAAAGGCTACAATTAGATGAACATCCTTCTGCATGCAAATTTTACTGGCTCCTTTATTTATCTACACATTTTTAATAAGGGATTGGTAATGTGTGCATGAAGCTGCCCTTTTTATCAACTGCTATTACCTGGCAAAATTAGCTTAAGTTTTCTTCCCGCTTTACTTTGAATTATTCATCCAAATTAATGAATACTTTTAATTAGTAATTCAAATCTGGGAACATATGAGGTAAGACAAACCTCATTTATTTCTATGTCATCCCTAGCTGAGAAATCTAGGATGTAACTCACAGTAGGAAATTCCCAGAAGCCACCAAATGGTTGTAGAAAGATGGTGTCCATCTGGGCAAGCAAGTTCTTCGTAACACAAAGCCACAGCACTGCCATCCAAAGCATACAGATCTCCTCTCGGTCAAAAAAGAATAGTACCTGAGTTTTAGAAACTTGTTAGCTTTTGATGAAGCTACTGATTCATGTTTCTGACAAAATCCCAATTATGAAAATACACATTCAAGAGATATTACGAGACAAGCTATTCAGTTGTTTCTGAAAATCAGTGGTTCCCAGATTCTGTATTTTCTGTGAAAATACACATACACCATCACTGGGAGTCATATTAAAAATGTGTATTTCAGGGCTTCCCTGGTGGCGCAGTGGTTGAGAGTCCGCCTGCCGATGCAGGGGACACGGGTTCGTGCCCCGGTCCGGGAAGATCCCACATGCCGCGGAGCGGCTGGGCCCGTGAGCCATGGCCGCTGAGCCTGCGCGTCCGGAGCCTGTGCTCCGCAACGGGAGAGGCCACAGCAGGGAGAGGCCACAGCAGTGAGAGGCCCGCGTACCGCGCAAAAAAAAAAAAAAAAAGTGTATTTTAGAGGTTCCAGAGATGCTGATTCAGTAGGACTGAAGTCCCTGTTTAACAGACATCACAAAGGATGGTGAGGATCACATTCTGAGAAGCACTGTTAGGATCCTTAGGCTTCATTCATTTACAAAATCATATCAGAGAATCTACATCTGCACTAATTACTGTAATTTACCACAGAAGTGGCTTCACAGAATTGTAATTCATTGTTCTTTCTTGACTTTTCTTAAAGGTTATCATGTTAAGTGATTCTGTGAAGAACCACTTTACCTTTTGTGAAGCTCAGATTGACATTATTCATTTCATGTTCATTGTTCTTTTTATAATGAGCAATATATTCCTCACAGCACTGTCAGAAAAATCAATTTTTTCTCCAAACAATCTGCTACTGAGGGTTATACTTTATCACAACAATATTTACTTGCCTACCTGAAAATACAATAAGAAACTTTGTTATGAACCACAGTAACGTTCATTGACTCTACCCTGACTTTAATACTGTTTGTTTGTCTTTAATCATAAATGTATCAAATCGTTTTTGGATGCAATTACATGAGTAATAACTAAAACGGCAAAGGCAGATGTAATTTTGTAATGAGTGTCTATTCATCAGGGCTGGAGGTTTCAAGCAAGTTTGTTGACCCATTTACATAAATATTCAAAACCACAAATTGAAGTGGTACAAGCACAAGACAGCTTACCAAGGTACACCAATATGTTTAATATATTTATACACTTAGTTCCAATAGCTCTGATAATGGCCTTTATTATCCCTGCTTGACCCTAGTAATATGATTACTAGTAATGAGTAGATACATTATGCCTAACAATGCTTCTCATCTCCTTCCTGTAGGTGGGATTTTATATTCCTATTTGTACTTTATTCAAACCAAGGGCCATGACAAACTAGTACCACTCATCTAGATTCTGTCCACCTTGTAACGTGTCTTCCTACGCCAAAACCTTTTACACACCACTGCCAGATTACTCTTTCTGGGGACTAATTCCAATAATACTCAGATTATTTAGTCTGCCATCAAAGGCCTTCTACAATCTTGATACAACTTGTTTTTCAAAGTCCATTTCCCACTATGCCTCCCATAAACATTCCAATCCAGCCAAACTCATTTTCTACTTTCTTCCCCCCTCGCTTTCCGTCCCAGGTAGAATGCCATTTCCTTGGTCTTTAAACACTTCAATTACACTTATGCTTGAAGCCATCAAAAACCCTTACAAGAAAAGTAATTTCTTTTCCCTCTATAACTCTCATAGCGCCTATTTTATTTTTCCTTCCCACGTGTATGTTTCATTAGCATTATTAGGGAACAGGTCTTATTCCCCCGCAAGACAGAAAGCAGGATGCATTATTACCATAAGACAATCTAATATATTCTGTATCGCACAGTGGGCAGACACTCAACCATTTGTAGAATGAATTGAACAAATTGCCTCATTTTCAAGAAACTATTCACCATTTGTATTTGTCTCAGCAATGTTGTATACACGTAGTTCCTGAAAAGATGCAAAGTAACCTGAGGGACACCACGCCAACACAGAAATCGGTCAAGCAGGGCATGTATGTGACCTGCTGGTGCAGCGTTCCTTGTATTCCTTGCGGAAAGTTCATGGATTCAGGGTCAGCAGCAGGTACACCTGTCTCCCTTGCCCAGAGCCCTCTCACAGGGCCAGACAGCTGACTCTGAAAGACAGTTATCTCCCAGTTGTGTTCTGCTGAGTGCCTTTTGAGCATTGTATGCTATGATAGAATTTTGTCTCCAGCCCTAACCTGCCAGCTCAGCCTATGTGGGAATAAATAGTAGGCTTCATAGGAAGCCTTAAACTCGCAGATGCAAGACATAGGACACTAGCAACAGGACTCATCATGTCAGGCATCTGCTGAGGAAAGCACCAGCCCCTGCCCCGGCATGATGGGGAAACTGTGGTCCAAGTCTAGTGGCTGACCAGGGCTATCAGCAAGAAGCTGTAACTGGTTTCTGTGGTGCTTGCAGGAGGCAACTCTTGGCAGAAAGAAGCTTGCAGGAGGATCAGTTTTTATGCAAATTCACTTTTACCTTTCATATAGTCATAGTTCTACAACAACCTGAACTTTGTTATATAAAATCTGTATATTAGAGGACAGACCCAAGTTTGTACCATGCAAGCTACTCCCAGAACCTGATATATATGTGTGAAACACCAGCTAGTGGGCGTGAATCCCTTTCACTGAAGTAAAACTGATCAACAAGCTGAATCGGCAGAAATCCCAGCTTGGGTTGGTGCCCCGGGTGTCCTGATGGCTCCACTTCCAAAGACACACAGTGGACCTTTCTCGAGATCTTCCTCAGGATACAAATGAAGGGGCTATCTCCTACATAGTTTCATGATACAGGGAAGTATTAACATTCATCTCCTAAGAGCTATCAAGACTCGTAAGCCCAAAGGATTCTGTTTTATCGTTGCTTTGAAGTCTAGAGAAGTATGATTCAGGCTGTCATCAATTTTAATGGGCTAAAGATCAAAAGAACCACTATCTGAGTCAACCACATATCTAACGACTGGCCCCCATAGAGACATAGAGCATGTGGATTATTAACCAAAGTGCTCTAGGAGAAGGGCCATGGTGCTCACAAACTGTGGCCAAACTCATATCCTTATGAAATCCCCTCCTCGGAAAGCAAGAACATAAGAAAGATAAAGATTTGCTCTGATAATAGCTAGGAAGTACAGTCAGCGCAGCTACCCTCTCCTCACCATCCAGAGGAAAGACTAAAAAGGGAAAGGACAACTTTGACTAATTTATGCAGGTTTATGGCTCAGGTAGGGGAAAACTATCAGAACTCTAAGTCCAGAGGTCCAGAGAGGGGCAGAAACATCATCCCAATTCCCCAAGACCAGGACTACTGGCCATGATGCAGCAGAGGACCCAGCGAGGAATAAGGAGAGCAGCAAATGCTTAAGCACAGGTCCTCCAGCAACTGCAGCAGGGAGAAAGGACAGGAAAAGGAGGTAAGGACAGAGGCCTGAGCTCGGTCACATCCCAGCTCCCTGGATGATGGTCTGAAAGGTGCAGTCACAAGACACAGGACATCCTAGAGCATCCAAAGCCCAGCACACCTGGCAGGGCCAGCACCTCCCAACCCCAGTGACCGCTGGCCCGTCAGCAAACCTTGGTCTGCTTAGTCCTCCGAAGACTTAGAAATGGAATGTGGTTTTTCAAAACACAGTTGCTGCTTCTGTTAAGTACTTACAACTGAAAAAAAATTAGTCATTATTTAGGATACACAGTTTCAAATAAATATTCAAGAGAACTGTGATCATAATATTCTCATTGCTGGCAATGAAGATAATTGTTCGAAGAAGGAAGTAACCTCAATTTTTATCAATGAAAAATATATGTCAAAAGGAACAATTTTTTAAACAAAATCACTGACTCCTTCCCTCGTTATTCGTAATTAGGAGGTATCAAATATTGCTATGTACAGTCCTCAGAACTTAACTCTGTACACTGAAAGCACTGTATTTCGAGTACTATACTGAATATATACAATTTTTTCCGATATGTAGTTTCCGTAAAATTGTACAGCTTGACTACTGCAGGACACAAATTCCTAATTAAGATGATCCATGTTCCTAAGTTGATCATAATATGTTTTTCTGCTTTTGAGCAAAAGATGTAAGTTCTCATTTTCTTGGTTTACCAAGCTTTCTTGGTAAAATTTCTCTTTAAAAATTTAAGTACCCACTACTTTGGAACTTATATTGAATTCCATGTTGTCTCTGTAAATTAGCAGTATTCTATTTAAAGGGGGGGAGGGGGGAGAGTTAGATTTTCCAGACTTTAGGGCTTAAAAAAAAAAAAAATCTATTCTCTAAAAACTCTCTGCCACCAATTCAAAGTAGCCTGCCATTTCATTTACACTTAAAAAAAAAAACATGGAAAAATTTCTGAAGTACTTTTGAGCGAGTGTAAGACAGAAGCTCATCTACTACTCCGTATTGTGTCACAACTGCTCAGCTACAACTTTCTCTGGTCTTTAAATTAACAAATGGGGTATTTGCAATGATACCAACTCAAATTCTCCTTACAGTTTTCTCAAGAACTGGAACATCCCCTATGAATAATTTATTTGCTTTCACCAAGATAATACTTTATGAAAATAAGCTTTTAACCACTGGAAAAATAATCAGACTTTGATATTTCCTTTTTAAAATTTAAACCTATCCATAGGTATCTCAATTTCTAAAATACTTGAATATTATGCTCTCCTATGCCACAGTACCATTCCCTGTAGCGCAACATTTTAATAAGGTTTCGCAATGATACCAACTCATCTGATGAAGCACAAGACAGGAAAGACAATGAAAGAGAAATGGGACAGGCAGAAGGACAGACGCTTATCTAAATTTTGTGGTATGAACACGACATTCATGGCTGCCCATCAAATTTGAACAGCTTTTCAACGTTTCCATCGTTCCCCATGTTGTGAGCCCCACCTTCATAAAGTGGAAATAACAGAACTTCTGGTGTTTCTGTGCAAGCATGCTGGGCAACACATAGCAGGCTGCAGCCCCCGAAGTATTTTACGCCTAGTTCCTGACCTCTTTCCTCCAGGCTTGGCAGGATCCCATCCTGGTTCCTTTTGCAAAAAGAAAGACTCTGACTAGCATACAAGGTTTATTTGTGGTTCTCCCATGTGTTTTCTTTTTTTAATTTCCCTTTGCCATTTTTGAGGCTAAAAGAGGTCTTAGCACATAAAATTATCTGAACTCTTACTGCAGCAGAGAACTGCATGAGAAATATCACCCACTCCTAATGCATGATTTCCCAGCTACTGCAAATTTTAATACAGTATGTCAGTCTTTTTCGTAGTATTTCATGCTAGAATAAGTACACAATGAATGCGTGTGATAAGTCAAATGGGTTTTAGATCAATAGCTATAAATAATTAAAATCTACTCTTTGCAGAACATTTGATGGGATATTTACACAGTCTGAGTATTCCATCCTCTTCTTCTCTACCTGGTGCCCAAATAAACAAAAGTGAAATAAAAATATGCAACAGATATGACTCACTTGAATGTATACACACATACCGAACACCACGTATAACATTGCCAACATTATTCTGAACAGCCATTTGAGCAGTATGGCTGATTCAAGGGGAAATTCAGTCAAAGTGAAGAGAAGTCTTTTTTACTTTCATGATCCTTAATTAGGTCGATCAATAGAAAAGCTGTCACATTCTGGAAGGCCATTAAATCCACTAATTAGGGATTCCCTGGTGGTGCAGTGGTCAAGAATCAGCCTGCCAATGCAGGGGACACGGGTTCAAGCCCTGGTCTGGGAAGATCCCACACGCCGCAGGGCGACTGAGCCTGTGTGCCACAACTACTGTGAGCCACAACTACTGAGCCCGCGTGTTGCAACTACAAGAGAAGCCACCGTGATGAGAAGCCTGTGCCAAAATTTTAAAAATAAATTAAATTTAATTTAAAAATAAAAAGAAATTTTTTAAAAAACAAAAAAATTTTAAAAAACAAAATAAAATCCACTAATTAATCAAAAGTAAAGTTCAAAGCTTGGACTATATTTATTGTACTTCATTTTCTACCTATTAGCACTTAGGACACTGAAGAGATTTCACTTCTAATTATATTCTTGTCTAATTAATTCTATGATGCCACAGTCTTGTTTTTATCATAAAGCAGTTACATATAATACCCACAACCACTAACACTGAGAAGGCACCAGGGTCAGGCACTACTGACCAAATTAGAACCCATCTCATTGAAATTGGGCCCACTATTCACCCTGGACCTCAGTTTTTTCTGCTGTAGAGCATGGAGGTGTTAGTTTATGAAACATCCTGGCAAAAAAGAACCCTGCTAAGCGGTATCACGAGATCATGGATTTAAAGTATCCCAGAATCAATCAGTTGGAAAGATCGTTTAGAAGGCCAAAGGCATTATAGAAATACTGCACTGAAGCATATTACTAATCCTTGTCCTCTGTTTTTATTAAGTTTAAAGTTACAGTTCCTTTCACTTATATTATCTTTACCACCCCCTGCCCAGAAAAAGAAAAAAAACCCACATAACCTCCCAATTTTCTAATGTATGAAAAATATATATATACACATACAGGAAACATACATGTAGGTAGCTCTATGTTAAAGGATACTATAAATTTTAATTCAGAAATAGCTTTTGAGTGTAGCCTGACTTTATTACTCTCTCCACCACAGTACACACCTTGTCATCCATTTAGTCAACAGGAAGTTTTAAACACAAATTAGGTTCGAGGTACACACAGACACAGTGATTAACGGGCATGGTCCTTATCCTCCAGTAACTTAGAGGAGACAGTGAGATCAGAATAGCAATAAAATAAGCAAAATGTGATAGGACAGTAAGGATGACATATGTCTGGTAGGCGTACCTAACTCACATTGAGTGAGAGGTAGGAATCTTTGAGGAGGTGACTCTCCTTTGAGGAGGTGACTCTTGATCTCCATGACTCGTCTTGGAGATTAAGAATTAACCAAATGAAAACCCCAGGTCAGTGGTGTGGAGGAAGGCAGCGACCACAAAGGCAAGGGGATGGGCATTCCAGGAGGAAGGAACACCATATATACAAAGTTCAGAGAGGATGAAAAGCCGCTTTGTTCCAAAACAATTTTTTAATGAAGGAATCAAGTTTTGTCTTTTGGTTTTTTGTTTGTTTCTTAAGGTAGGAATAAGACTTGGGAGTTCAAACATTAAGAGCATACCAAACAAAGGAGCTCAAACTGTACCTTGTAGGTGGTGAAAAGCCATTGAAAAAAATTTAAAACAGAGAGTGTCATGATTGATTTTGATTTTTCATGGTTCGGGCAACAGCATGGCCAAAATACCCTATGTCCTGCACCACTAATTTCAAGATAGTGTCACTGACATCACTACACATGTGGATCTATTTCTGACTTAAGACTGGAGAAGAGGAGGAGAAAATAAAAAGAATATTTTGTTGACTGTTTACTGTGTTCCAGGTAGTGTGCAGAGTGCATTTCTCCTAATGAACATCTTTACACATCTCAGGGCTATCTACATTGTGTACTCCTTGGAGGCTGACCTCGTGAAAAATCCATCCTTACTACATCCCAGTAGTTTGAACAGAAAGGTTTTTACAGAATTTTCTTAATGTTTTTTCGTAACAGTATTGCTTAGACGCCTGTATTCTACTTCCTGTAGTGAAGGTGTGATATTTTAAAATTTGGAGGCAGTTGGGGATGCTTACACAAATTCTGTCCATATCCTTAAAGCTAATGTGTTTTTGTAAGTGCTCTGAACTCCATCATGAGTCTTTTGGAACAAGGCAATTAATGAGGGAGGGAGGTAATAAGGTTAAACAGAGAGTACTTGCAGAGAGCGGTAATTTTAGCACAATTGCCCTATTTATCATCCCAGATTACTTAAATGACAAAAATAAAATAACAAAGCACTCGTCATGGGAAATAAAATGTGTCATGTCTCTTCACTATCATTATGTGGTAAACTTTTTCAGTGTAGGTTTCTGTCCAAATCCCACATCTAAATACCATTAACAATTCACTCCATCAAGACTATGATCTCACCCTGGCAATGAGGCAAGAAGAGGCAGAAACAAGGAAAAGGAGGCTGCCAGGAAGCCAGGCCAAGGACAAAAATATGTAAAAAGAAGGAAGCGATGGAGAGAAGAAATAAACCTTGGGGAGAAAATGCCAAAAGGAAGATGTTTAAAAATTTTCTGTTTCGGAAATCAGCAGGCTGAATAAATAATCAGAATATGGGGCAGCTATTTAGTACTCTACAGGATTAGAAGAAAAATTTAACTTAAAAATGAAATATTTCTGGACACTTACTATTAATACAGAGTATCAAAATTTCCAGGGAATACTGCCAAGTTAGATGCTTTCTATAATTTTCTTTTTTGAACTTCTGAGGACTTTTGTAATAAATATATCACTTTGGGTTTACCATTTTAAAGCACAACATACAATTTAAATGATTTCCTTTTGCTCTAAAGTACATTTTTCTTCTGATACAAATGCTGCTAACTTTGTCCTTTACCTTGTCCATTTAGTATTTTTTGATTCAGATAAAGTTTCCATAAACATTTAAGCTATCAGCCCACAGGTGCAATTTGCTCAGGTATGTCAATGAAGTCAAAATAAAAATTTTTAAGGAGCCAAAATCGAGGCTAGTTTAATGAATACATATGCTAGTGTTACTTCAGCAGAATTTTACTCTTTATAGTTCAGAAGTGTTATTAATATATACTTAACACTTAGCTATATACTTAGCTGTGTTCTATTAATCAGCAAGCTTTTTAATAAAAACTTGCACTTCTGTGATTCTACTAGATAAATTTTAAAACTAATTCTGAATCACTCTAGAACCCAACAAGCTGTGACTTAAAAGTTAAATTGCTCTCCTCACAGGTTTTGTGGGCAGCATATATTTTTAAACATCAATTTTAATATATTACTCTAATCCAATAGGTAAACTAGTCAAAGGATATGAAATAGCAAATACAAAAGAAAACCAACACAGGTGAAACACATTTTAACCTGAAATGACCTGTACTCTGAAAACTACAACAGACCAAAGAAGAAAATTTAAGATGATATAAAAAAATGGAAATATATTTGGATTGGAAGAATATTGTTAAAATGTCCACACTACCCAAAGCAATATACAGATTTAATTCAATCCCTATCAAAATATCCCTGACATTTTTCACAGAAAGGGAAAAAAATAAACCACAAAACACCCAGAATTGCCAGAGCAACCTTGAGAATAAAAAACAAAGCTGGAGGTATCACACTCCCTGAGTTCAGACTACACTACAAAGCTACATTAATCAAATCAGCATGGTACTGGTACAAAAACTGACACATAAGTCAAAGGAACCGAATAGAGAGCCCACAAATAAACCCATACACCTATGGTCAATTAATCTACGACAAGGAAGGCAAGAACAATCAATGGAGAAAAGACACTCTAATAAATGGTGATGGAAAAACTGGACAGCTACACACAAAAGCATAAGATTAGAACATTTTCTCACACTATATGTAAAAACAAACACAAAATGGATTGAAGACCTAAACGTAAGACTGGAAACCATAAACCTCCTAGAAGAAAACATAGGCAGAATGTTCTCTGACATACATTGTAGCATCATTTCTTTGGATCTGTCTCCTAAGGCAAAAGAAACAAAAGCAAAAAAACAAAACAAAAAAAACAAATGGGACCTAATTAAACGTAAAAGTTTTTGCATGACAAAGGAAACCATTGACAAAATGAAAAGACAACCTAGGCAATGGTAGAAAATATTTGCAAATTATATGACCAACAAGGGATTAACATCCAAACTATATGAACAGCTCATAAAACTCAGTATGAAGAAAAAAACCTGAACAACCCAACCAGAAAATGGGCAGAAGATTGGAATGGACATTTTTCCAAAGAAGACATACAGATGGCTAACAGGCACATGCAAGATGCTGAACATCACTAATCAGAGAAATCCAAATCAAAAACCACTAAAGAGGTATCACCTCACATCTGTCAGAACTGTAACAGAGAAGAACAAATCTGACTCCATATTGGCTCTATTCCTTTAGCTGTAACTCTGTGCTCTGTTGCCTTTGCTTAGTCATGCTGGCTCTGCACCTTTGTAAAAGAACGTTCCCAATAGCCTGAAATGTACATTATAGCCCATTCTCAAGGCTCTGACCTTTAAAGGTTTAATACTTTTAGATATAAAAATTTGCAGAACAGAAAACGACAATTGCCTTGTTGGAGATTCATAGGAACATTGTGACCAGACCTACATGGACAGCTGCAGGAACAAAGGATTCCTGCAGCAAAAAGTTTTCAACAAGAAGCCATATCCCCTCCTCTTTTAGTGTAAAAGAAGCCTGAATTCTAACTGGAGTAAGACTGTTCTTTGGGATGCATTTCCACCATCTTCTCAGTCTGCTGGCTTTCCAAATAAAGCCACTATTCTTTGCCCCAACAACTCATGTCTTGATTTACCGGCCTGTTGTGCAGTGAGCAGCATGAGCTTGAACTCAGTAACAAAATGGCTATCATCAAGAAGTCTAAAAATAACAAAAGTTAGCCAGGTTGTAGAAATAAGGGAATCCTAGTACACTGTTGGTGGGAATGTAAATCAGTGCAACAACTATAGAAAACAGTATGTAGGTTCCTCAAAAAACTAAAAATAGAACTACCATATGATCCAGCAATCCCACTCCTGGACTTATATCCAGAGAAAATGAAAACACTAATTGGAAAAGATACATGCACCCCAATTTTCATAGCAGCATTATTTACAATTGCCAAGATATGGAAGCAACCTAAGTGTCCATCAACAGATGAATGGATAAATTATGCGGTATATAACATATACACAATGGAATATTACTCAGCCATAAAAAAGAATGAATTCTGCTATTTGCAACAATATGTATGGACCTAAGGGATATTATGCTTAGTGAAATAAGTCAGACAGAGAAAGAAAAATACTGTGTGTTTTCACTTATACGTGGAATCTAAAAAATAAAACAAATTAATATATCAAGACAGAAGCAGACTCACAGATATAGAGAACAAACTAGTGGTTACCAGTGAAGAGGGGGAAGGGGGGAGGTTCAAAATAGGGGTAGGAGATTAAGAGATACCAACTACTATGTATAAAATAAGCAACAAGGATATATTATACAGCACAGGAAAATATAGCCATTATTTTAGAATGACTTTAAATGGAGTATAATATATAAAATTACTGAATCACTATGCTGTACACCTGAAACTAATATTGTAAATCAACTATAATTTTAAAAACAAGAAGTATAATGTAGCTATCAAGTCTCTACCTATAGACTGTCTACATTGGAAATATGAGTTTTACTTAACCTAATGCTTAATTTTCATGTCAATAAAATGTTGTTTATAATTTTACCAAAAAAAATCAACTAAAGGAAAACATTTTAACCCAAGTAATTATAGAGTACCAGATGTCATCTTCTATGCATTAAATTATTTGATATAAATAAGTATGTGTCTATGTTGTATAAGTGACAGTATTAGCATTGGTAAGGATATAATTTATTCAAGAAAGATGTAAGTATAAATTGTCACAAATTTACTAAAGGCAACAGACTATACTACTAAAAACCTCAAATGTGCACACACCTTGAATGAATTCTACTTCTAAGAAAGTTTTTAAATTCATAATGAAGTTATACATCATTTAAAAATTACAATGTATTCAGTATTGTCTTACGTAAAAGTTACTTTTTTTGAATAATGCCATGTTACCTTGACTAATGACAAAATATGGACACTGATTAATTTCATTTTTATTAATGATATCAGTGTTTTACCTATCAATTCGTCATAAAAAACTGGATCTGAGTAAGTAGTCTAAGTACAGAAAGAGATTATTAGTGAAAAGTGTATTTTTTTTATTATTTCAAAAATATTTTGAGAATAAGCAAAACTGAAAGTTTTTCGTCAGATGTCATAGTTTGGTTATACTACCTATGACAAGCAGTTTTCCTATAATATGAAGAATCTTGAAACCAAGATGTTGAGCAAGTTCAAGGGTCTAGATCTGTGCCTCTAATTAAGTGAATATCATCTAGTAGTTTTTTTGTTGCTGAAGCGCCTGACATGGTTGGAGATCCTAACATCTCACTTCTTCCCAGAAACCCAAAGGTGCTTAAAAATATAAAATTTCAGGAGTATCACACAATAGCATAAACTAGAAGACCATCAATCTTGTACAGATTAATGAAGATTAAGAAAAATCATAGACACAAGGGCCCAAGGTCATTAAAACATTCATCTTCCAGATCACATACTGCTAGAGCATGTAAAACACCGATGACACAGAAAGAGTACACAATATTTATTTGAAGTTTTGAGCATTTATTTTTGAATAAAAAATCCCCAAATGTTTGTTGATATTATTGAGTAATAAAGAAAACTATGAGTGAATTTTGACTAGTCAATGAAACAATGAATGCCTCTCTGTAGTTTGAACTGGAATGAAACTTAGATACAACTATCTATCCCACTACTTTCTTACACAAAGGTGAAAAACTTGCCCAAGGAAATTGAACTGACAGACAATATTCTTCTACCAACTGATGAAAAGGGAATTTGACTTTCAACTCCTTTTCCCCAACAATACTGTTCTTCATTTTGATACACAGAAGAATATGTATGTTTTCTAACAATTGATTATTATAGAATATTCCTTCTGATTCTCACACCCATTTACAAAAAAAAGAATTTTGTACAGAGAATGTGAGATTTGGATTTTACTGACTTCATAAGAGCAGTTGACAGTGTTGATCACAAACACTTTTTTTTTTTTTTTTTTAAAGTTATCAGCCTATCTACACACTTTAATTTTACCAACTGGGATCATACCATGCATGCTACTTCCAGCCATCAACAGTACTGCACCATCATCACCAGACTTCTTAGGGTAGTGTGTAAACTCTGGTGCACAGTCACTTTCTGAAATATTTTTCCAGGATACCCTCCTTCTCCTACTTCATCTCCTTCCCCATTGGCTGCTCAATTTGTTTCCTTTACTGACCTTTATCCCTCTGCTATGACTTCTGACATCTACAACCTGAAATGGGGCCAACCTTCACAGGTTGAGGGCACAGTCCTTCACAGTACTACCTTCACTTCAGACACCAGCCCCAAGTTTGGGATCCCCAGGCCACATACACTTCTGACCAGCTGGCTACAAATTTGGAGGTTTCCACTGCCTCCTTAGGATTGAAAATTCACTATAACAGCTCACAGAATTCAGGAAAGTGCTATACTTACTATTACAGTTTTATATAGCAAAAGGGTACAAATTAGAATCACCCAAGAGACAATAGAAGGAGGACAGGGAGTGTCTTGAAGACAAATTTTCTGTTGTCCTCTTCTTGTGGAGTCAGGATGTGTCAGTCACCTTCCTGGCATATCAATGTGTGACAGTATAGAATATTGCCAACCAGTGAAGCTCACCTCAACTTCAGTGTCCAGAATTTTTTTTTTGGAGCTTTATTACATAGGTATGAGTAATTGAATTATTGGCTGCAAGCGTGGATTTCCAAGGTTGGGCTCATATCATAAAGCTCAAAGTCCTAACCTTCTAATCACATGGGTAGGCTTTCTGGTGTGGCCAAGCCCCATTCTGAGTCATCTAGTTAGCACAACCCACCTAGGAGCACACTAAGTGTCACTTAATTAGCATAAGCTATCAGGGCCCACCATGAAAAACAAAGACATTATTACCACTCAGGAAATTCCAAGGATTTATAGTTTCTACCTCTAGGAAGCCAGGATCAAAGTCAACCAAATTCTTTATTACACAGGATCCTCTGATTGTCCTTCAAATGTTGATGTTTCTCAGGATTCTTTCTCATTACCATCAAGAGACTAAGAGAGCTCATCTTTTGAAATGAATTTTGTTGTCCTCTTTAGACAGATGACTCCCACCTCTCTGTATTGAGATGGACCCTCTTCTGTTCTCTAGATCAATCCTCAAAGTGTGGTGCCTAGACCAGCAGTATTAACATCACCTCAGAGTTTGTTAGAAATGTAAGTTCTCAGGCCCCACCCCATATATACAGAATCAGAAACTTAATGGTGCCAAGTAATCTGCATTTTAACAAATCCTATAGGTAATTCTGATAAGCATAAACGTTTGAGGAACATTACTCTAGATCTGTACCCCAGCTGCTTTTTGGATGTCCAGACATCTCAAACACAACCAGTAAAAAATCGTAATTACCTTTTCTCTCATAGCATATTTCCACTCCTATTTCCCATTTCAGGAAATAGCACCATTAATTGATTTACTGAACAAATATTTGTTTTATTTATTCAGTGCTTATTACATATTACTAAGGACAGTCTCTATTTTCATGGAGCTTACCATCTGGTAGACAGGATTGTAGTGGGTAGTATAAGAGTTCTGGCCTTGTAAGAGATGGGTAACTAATAGTGGGGGACTGGGAGAATTTCCCAGAGGAAGAGAGATTTAAACTAATACAAGATGGCAAAGAACTGGGACTTCCCTTGTGGTCCAGTGCTTAAGACTCTGCTCTTCCACTGCAGGGCGTACGGGTTCCATCCCTGGTCAGGGAGCTAAGATCCCACATGCCATGCGGTGTGGCCAAAAAAAAGAGTTTGAGCACCTCAATCCCATTGTCTGTATTAATTAACCTTCCACATGTGCTACTGTACTGATATTTTAGGCTCATTAGAAAGCAAACAAAAAGGCCCCAGAGTTAACATAAATGTTAAAAAAAGATGGCAAAGAATTACCTAGAGAATTAAAGAAAAGGAAGGAGAGCATCAGACGGAGGAAACCACATGTGTGAATGCTTAAGGGTAGATGGACTGTGTCATATTTCAGGAGCTGAAGGAAGGTTATTGTGGCTAAAGCATACTGAGTGGGGGAAAGGGAGAGATGAGATTGATATTTCATCTGGAGAGAGACAGTGCTTAACCCTGCAAGGCTTTAAAGGATTTTGACCTTTAAGAGCAAAAGTGAAGAGTCATGAATAGAGACCGGTACGATCAGATGTTTTGAAAAGGTCACTCTGGAAAAAGTGAACCGGTTGAAGAGGGGAAAAATATGGGAACGAGCAGTCCAGACAGAAAACTACTTCTCTAGTCACCCATAGATACGTGTAGGTAGCTTGGAATAGGAGGGGACACGGACTGGAGAGATAGGTCAGTTTTGAAAACACTTGGTTCTCCTAATTAAACAACTGTTACCCTTGACCCTTCTCCTATTCTTTTCATATGAAAACAATCTTACAGTTATGCCATTTTGACAACCTAATTTTCTTTTATGTCTCCAATTTTCTGATTCCTGTAACTATATCCTAGTCTAGGTTAGATCTTGCAGTAACCATCTATCTGAGCAACTTTTAAGGCCATACAGCAAGACATGTCAGTAATATGTTTCGATCCTGTCACTCCCTGCTTAGAATATTTTTATTTTTAACCAACTGGAAGTAGAATAAAGTCCCAGCTGTGTAACATGGCTTAAAGGCCTTCATAAAACTCAATGATGCTCGTTAAGCCACGTCTTTTAAAACTTCTTACCTCCAACTCTGTGTTCTAGCCATACTGAATTGTCCTCAACTTCTCCACCCAAATTAGGTTTCGTTCCCACTTGCTATTTGCTCTGCCTGGACACTGCCCCACAAAAACCCACAGATACTCCACACCACACCTCTCAACCTTCAGCTCTTGGTATAGATGTGACTTGCAGACCCTGGAATCCTTCCCTGGCCTCTGGATAGGGTAGAGTCGCTCATCCTTTGTTCTCTATAACACTCAGTAGCTCTACTGTATGACTTATCACACTAAGTGATGATACCTATATACTAGTCCCTTTCTCCTGCTAGCTTCTTGAACTCAGAAAATATATTTTGTTCCTCGCTATTTGTGGTATGCCTTGATACATGGTAAACTCACAACAAGTGTGGGTAAATGATTAACAGTGTCATAAGTCCTAAATTTAATCACAGGTGTACTTTTAAACAACTGCTTAATTTTAGTTAACGCTAGCCTTGAGAACTTTGATGTCTCCATCTTCAAAATCTAGATAACACCCTGACTCAAAATTGTATAAACATTAATTGATTATAATGGACACAGTTTTTAAACTGTAAATGTATCAGTTTATATGATATGCCTATATTTAACTGCTTGGTACCTTAATTTCCTCTTCTATAAAATAAGGAAGGTTTGACTAGAACTTGCCTTTAATAGCAGCTCAATAGACACTAACTGACTAAATGAATGAATGAATCCCAGACAAATACTCCATAATTTCATCGTCCTTTGTCAAAAACTTTGCAACTAGTTATTTCTTGAGTCCTTAGGATACTCTACCATTGAAGCCTTTTTCCCCTCAAAATCCCTGATTGTTATTAGTACTATTAATTTTCACTATAATTTATTCAACCTCAAAAACGAAAATTAATATCCCTACATTTCTTCTGATCCAAGAGTGAGCCTCTGGTTGGGAAAACAAAATACAGTCACTATTTTTTATTTGTTTTCTCCATTTAAAAAGTCCACTGCCTACACATCTATACCTCACTTTTGTCATACTTTCCAATATTCATTTAGAAATAGCTTACACTAAGTAAAATCATATAATCTCTCCGTACAAACAACTAGTGTAACAAAGGAATCAGCAGACAAAAATTGTATTTCACAAGACTTTTGCAAAACATGGGATCTACAACAAGAATTTAAGAAACAGTTTAGCTGACCCCACTGTGCTCCCTGTATAAAATCAGTTTAAATATTTAGCACGTAATCATAAAGCATCAAGTCAGAACGAGAACCCCTGATACTTTCATCAATGCTTTTCTCCTCTCATTGTGATCTCTGGTCAACCGAGAGTCACTACTTCCTAGAGCAGCAACGGAAGGAAGGTGACATCACACAAGCCTCATGTGTTTCTTTAATCTCTGCTCATCTGTGCAAGTAAACCTACTTCTTAGAAAGCTTTTTAACAATTACAATCTAGTTGCCAGTTTTCCTCTTCCTTTCAGAGAAATGCCTTCAAGCAGCTGGTGAAGGCCACAGTATTCATCATTATGCTAATTTACATGTCATATGGTATATTTGAAGCTTTTAACCCAGTTTTATACCTATTTCACATAAAACACATTTGATGTTTATTCTATGTATATACCATACCTTTGAATTCTCATTAATTCAAGAAGCTTTGGAAAATAGAAGATAGAGTGAGAGAGGATGGTCTTCAGAGAGAGAAGATTCCAAACATCAATAATTTCTTAAAATAAGATTATTTATCAGGGATATTTTCTCTTTAATTATGCATATTTTAAATCTTAGGTTTATTAAGATTCTCAAAGTCCTGCAGGAGAATCTGAAAACGTCTCTACTTTGAGTTTAGATGACTAGTCTGACCCATATGCACAAGAAGACTCCATTAGGTGTTCCCCCAGTTTTCTCCTGGGCTGGCTCAGATTCATCATCTAGTGAAGCCCCAAGTATGGGAAAAAGGATCCTAAACAATATACAACAGACAAAAGCAAATTGTAGATAGTTATTATTTACCTTCAGGCTATATAGTGAATGAAATCCTCAACCTAATAAATATTTATCATCTGCCTTCTGAGAATCCATGTTTTTGTGGCAAATCTGGATTTACTTTAAAGTTATTATGACCAGGCCTGTTGATATTAACACCATTTAGGATTTACCATTCTAAGAGTGTGCCTGCTTTTAGGTATTTAGAGTCTGAAAAAATCTGCGGCAAACAAGTGTACGAAGAATATTCTGAGAGACAAATGCACGCATTAAGCTAAATGAAGAATAGCTGAGTATTTCCATTGTTATACAGATCTATGTGGTAACCCCAGAAACAGCAGGGAACAGATGACATCATGGAAAGTAAACAAATGGTTCAAGTTCAGAGGGAAGCAGACGAGAGTGGGAATATTTGGCTAATTTTTTTTTCTGGCTTCAAATTGATATTTAAGCCCTTGATCCAGTGAACAATCGATGTAACTAATCCTTGGGACTATGAGGAAACTGACACCTGATTTACCAAACTGCAGGAATTAAAAGAAGTTGAACACTTCAAAACACTCCATGATCAAGTTCTATAGGTAAATATCAGGTGTTAGTCAACTCCACAGGGAGGATGATGTTTTTCTTGTGCTTTCAGTCCAACTATCGACTGGCAGAAGACCAGCCTTAGAAGTAATGGCAAAGGTGTGGCTAAGAGGAGCTTGGGGCAATCTGGGGACTCTCCAGAGCACTTGACCTCCCACTGCATTCCTCTGCACTTACAGAACTGAGTCTTGCTTGGCCCTGCAAACCCATAGGAGAAAGCCTCCTTAACCTGAGCAGAGGGCTGGCAGGACTTTTCCTGGAGAAGTCTTTGTATACTACTTCTGCTACCGTGCTAACTCGCCTGCTTGCTCCCATCTGCTTGGCTAAATGTCATGCCCTAACTGTTCCTTCATACTAGGTTTGAGTGCCAAACTCTGCCTCAGCCCCATGTTCTTGGAATTTGTTACTGCCTGTGCTGGCTTTCCGGCTTGCCGCTCCCAAGCCAACTGAGTGCCTGTACAGTCTGACTACACCTTTGTTTGTGCGGCATACCGGGGCTGAGCATCTGGAGAATTATGATAATGAGCATGATAGTAATTAATACTTGTAACTGCTTTCAATTTTCTTGCTTAATTTTTTTTTTTTTTTTTTTAAGAATTAAGGAGTATATTTGTTTATATGATAAGAAAAACAGCAGAATAGGGTACCGTTCTGGTGTTGGAGCTCTTACATAAGAAACAGTCCCTGTAGGATCTTAAATTCCTACAATGAAAAGAATTTGGAGCACCTTTTAAGTATGTACCTTCAGAATGTATTGGATTTTATTTGCATTTGAGATATTTAAGTGCTCCAAGGGAGAGTTGGAATGTCAACGTATTTATCAACCCAGTTTGAATTATTTATTTTCTTAAGAGAATTAGATGTAAGTGGAGGCTCTTCAGAATACTGTCATCTATAAGGCACCAATTTGTGACCTGGGACTCCAGACCTTTGTTCCTTACCTATTTTGCCCATTCTCTCCCATGACTACTGGTGTTCATTTGTCAGGGGTTCCATACTTTATTGCACATTGGTTTGAATCACCTGGGCCCTACTCCCTAGAGACTTAATCCTGGGCATCCAGAATTTTTCAAGCTCCCTGGTGATCCTCTTAAGCAGCCAAGGTTATAAATCTCTACTGGAGTGCTTCTCAGAGTGTGGTCTCTGGGCCAGCATCATTGGCAATACCACATGTGTAAATTCTCAGACTACCCTTCACACATACCAACTCAGTCCACAGAGGTGAAATCAAGCAGTTTGTGTGTGTGTCTATAAACAGCTTTGAGATATAAGTCACATGCCATACAATTCACTCATGTAAAATATACAATTCGGGACTTCCCTGGTGGTCCAGTGGTTAAGAATTTGCCTTCCAATGCAGGGGGTGTGGGTTTGATCCCTGGTTGAGGAGTTAAGATCCCACAATCTTTGCAGCCAAAAAAAACCAAAACAAAACAGAAGCAGTATTATAACAAATTCAATAAAGACTTTAAAAATGGTCCACATCAAAAAAACTTAAAAAAAATAAAGTATACAATTCAATGGCTTTTATGATACTGTACAAAGTTGTACAATTATCACAATTTGAGAACATTTCTATTATCTGAAGAAATTAAAAAAAACCCTGCTAGGCCCTAAATCACAACCTCTCAAATCCCTTCATCCTCCTACCCCTAGGCAGCCACAAATGTATTTTCTGACTCCAGATTAATATTTTCTGCACATTATAAATAAGATCAGACAATATGTGGTCTCCCGTGACTTCATTAAACATAATGTTTTCAAGGTTCATTCCTGTTGCTGCATGCATCAGAGCTTCATTTCTTTTTATTGCTAAATAATATTCCATTGTATGGATATACCATATTTAATTTATCCATTCATCAGTTGATGGACAATTGGATTGTTTCCACTTTTGGGCTATTATGAGTAATGCTGCTATAAACTTTCACGTACAAATTTTTGTATGGATATACTTTCCTCTTTAGTACATATATATCTAGGAGTAGAATTGTTGGATCGTATGCTAACTGTTTAATCTTTTGAGGAACTGCCAGACTCTTTCCCTAAGAAGCTACATCATTTTACTTTTCCACCAGAAGCGTAGGAGGGCTCTCATTTCTCCACATCCTTGCTGATACCTCTTACCTGACTTTCATTCTAGACATCCTAGTGGGTATAAAGTGGTATCTCATTGTGTTTTTGATTAGCATTACCCTGATGGATAATCATGTTGAACATTTTTTCACGTGCTTATTGGTTATTTGCATTTCTTCTCCGGAGAAATGTCTCTTCAAGTTCTTTGTCCATTTTTTAATTGGGTTGTCTTTTTAGTGAGTTATATTTATTCCAGCTACAAGCCTCTTATTAGGTACACATTTATTAGATACGATTAGACTTGCAAAATTTTTCCATTCTATGGGCTGTCTTTTCATTTTCTTTATAGTGTTCTTTGAAGCATACATGTTTTTAATTTTGATATTAAGTTTCTTTTTTCTTTTATTATTTATGCTTTTGGTATCCTGTCTAAGGAACTACTGCTTAACAGAAGATCAAAAAGATTTATGCCTATGGTTTATTCTAAGTGTTTTTATAATTTCAGCTCATATAGTATATTTTGATTTTTTATATATAATGTGAGATACATATATAATTCTTTTGCATGTGAATATCCAGATGTCTCACCAACAGTTGTTGAATAATTTGTGTTTCAATAAGCCTCACAAGGAATTCTAACACCTGCTTAAGTGTGAGGATCATTGCATTATGTATGCGAAATCTTCTCTTTAATTACCGTGAGACCCTTCTAAGCATGGCATATAGGATGCTCTATTACAGAAAATGTTCAGTTCTCTCATGAGAATCATATACATCAGTTAAGTGTAATACTGTAACTATACATCCATATGTAGGATAAGAATGAAAATAATATTTGATATATTAGTTCAGAATCTTTCTTCAGAGCTAGACAAAAAGATTATACTTTGCCGTATTCTGAATATCTTGTGTTTTCCGTATTTGAGGATTAATGTGCATAGCAATTCCCTGCCCAGCTGACCCCGTTGAGAAATAGGTGTAATACTCTGCATTAGCCAAACTATCTTGTGAGACCACTGCAAGATTGTTCACACGCAAAGTTGGATACGTGCAAAAATCCAGTTAGTTGTCCTCCACCCTACTTCTTTTTCAAGGGAAATGGTAAGGGTCTATTTTGTAATGAAAGTTATTGTTTTTGGTATGATGAGGATGATACATTTTCCCAAGCCAGCTGTAGTATAGTTTCAATTCTGCCAGATTGAAAGTGAATTGTTTCAACTCAAACATGGCCAATGCCAAAGCCGTCTGTCAGGCAAGTGAGATTTTCTTGAAAACACTGTTTCACACTTGCAACCATCTTTAGCAGGTTGGGGAGCTTCATTTGGTTTCTACATCTTTGGAGAAGGTACCTTATTCCCACGTCTTTCAATATCGGTAGCATCAAAGTGAAGTTAGATATGTGTATCAACTATAATAATGGTTATTATGGAAGGCTGTATATTTCTGGCATTGAACTAATCTTGACACAGTAGGTATTTTTGCACCATTTTACAAGCAAAGCATTGTAATTTGTCCATAGTCACCCACCTAGAGGGTGATAAAGATTTGAACAAAGGTTCTTCAGACTCCAAAGGTCTAGCTATTTCCACTAAACTGCCTAACTTCACATATGTATATATATGTGCAATAAAACTATACAAGTGTTAAAGCCAAAAAATGTCTAGTTTAGACATACAGGGTCTTCTTACAAGTTCATCAATTATTTGACATATGTTTTACAAGCCTGGCTTCCATTCTAGAGACACAGTAGGCAAATAAAGGGGTACACTTTTATTCCTTAAGCTCAAAATTATCATGATAGAAAAGGAATTCATAATGATAGAATAAAAGAAATGCCTGGCTTCCATCTGGACAGAAGGTCAACCTATATCCCATTTGTTTGCCCAGGCCAGTCAGTTTACTTCTTCTGTCCAGCATAATTATTAATAGCATCTCCTTTACTCTCAAAAATTTCCCATTTTATACAATTATGTGGTCACTTCACATCATGGCTGGTATAAGCTACTCACCCAGGCACAGCCTCTCTCTAGATAACTACTTAGAACTATAACGCAGTGTATCATAAGTGCGTGCCTGCCTAAGTATTTTCCTCCTACCAGCTTGCTACAGAATGAAAAACATACAATGTCTTTTTTTTTTTGCAGTACTTTTAGCAGTACGCGTGCCTCTCGCTGTTATGGCCTCTCCCGTTGCGGACCACAGGCTCTGGACGCGCAGGCTCAGCGGCCACGGCTCACTGGCCCACCCACTTCGCGGCATGTGGGATCTTCCCGGACCAGAGCACGAACCCGTGTCCCCTGCATTGGCAGGCGGACTCTCAACCACTGCGCCACCAGGGAAGCTCAACATACAATGTCTTAAAGAAATAATTCTAATGGTAACTTCAGATGGCCTGTATTGGGTAATAACATGGAAGAGAATCTGTTGCCAGGCCCTATTCCATCAATGTGAATTATTTATCTGAATACCAAACTACTATCAAAACTGAGAAATAGGATTAGCGGCTGAAATGGCATGAAGCATGGGGATTTACTTGAGGAGAGAAAGAGGCTTTTCCGTGAGGCTCCCTGGTAGTTCTCTATTAGCTAAAAGGAAACCTTAGGTTCTGGAAGAAACCATGATGACTGGAGGGGCAAGAAAAAGACATGAGTCTAGCTTAGTGAATGTCAAAGACTGTAGTATTTTTTAAATGTAACTCTGGAACCCAGTACCGCCTCTGCAATATTGTAGTTCAGTGGAAAACTTATCAACTGACAGTGCCTTTCTTCAAAAATATTAAATAAACTGAAATAGAAATATCTTTTTAGAAGAGTGTTGACTTTATTTGGATTTACTTATCAAGCTGTTTTCCCATCTCTGAATCCAACTTTAACCACCAATAGCTGACTTGGAGAGAGGTTCCTGTATTTAGAAAACTAGTTTCCTAATATATTCCTAGAAAAATATTACATATTGTTCTCCACCTTGGTTAGGGGCTGTCAGAGCTGAGCCTGCTTGGAGCAAGATTGTATGTAACTAGGCACACGTACAAGAAGGTTAGTGTGATAAATCTATCTGTGTTTCCTCATAGATCATCTTTATTTCTTTTGGCTATCTTAACAGAGCTTCAACACAACAGTAAGTCTAGTTTATTAATCATTTGCCTTGTAAAATCATGTCAAGTTATCTGATTTCCTGCTTTGAAAATGTCAAACTTTTCTTCCAAAACGCAGCCAATTTGCAATTACCTAGAAGGCGTTATGGCTTTTGGGCTTGGCTTTCTGCAAGGCAAGCTAGGGCAGACTCACAAGATTCCAGGAAACCCTCCTTTGACACTCTACCTCCCACTCCCGGTTGACAATCTGTAGGAATCCTCCCGCAGAACAAGTCAGAAGCCTTTATTCTTCCCAATGTGGAATTTAATGAGTGTGCTATACCATTATATAATTTAAACATTTATATTTATTTAATTTAAATAATGGTACAGCACAAATTCACGTTGGCTCCAGCTTCTGCGAAGAATGACAAGTATGGAAATAATATTTCAGTGCTGTGGACTCTCTCAAAAAAGCACCTTACTTTCTTGCAGAAGCGAAACTGAATTTTGTCTGGAGTCAGCTGTCTTTCAGACTTTCTTTCCTGAACAAACAACAAATGCAAAGCTGTATTTTAGAAGCACTGAGTCAAGATCAAAGATATTATGAATTTTGTCACTCTCAAACACTGGGCTCAGAGACCTGTTTACTAATGTCACATACATCAGTGTTGCTGACAAGAAGCCATTCTGCAGGAATGAGGATGACGATCCTTTGTGCAGGGGGGTGCTTTTCATTTTCCAGACTGTACTCACCTCTGGAGCCTCAACCAATACCCAGACAGTTTAAGAATTCCACTGGCCTTTGCTCGCAAGTTAGCTCTCTGTTCTGCTATGAAGAGAGATTAGAATTTTCCATTTTCCTATCAGTATATCAGACTTGCATGTAAAACATTTTTTAATTCCATCAACAACCTCCATTCCTTCAACGAATGCCCCATCTTTTGAGCAGGTATTATGCGACAGACTCTCGTACCACTGTTAGAAATTCAAAGATCACCAAGATTAGTTCAGTTCTGAAAAACATACTGAGCACATACTATGCCAGATGTTAGGGAGATATAGCCTATACCAAGGGAAGATGACAAGTCCCGCCGTGGGGGGTTATATTCTAGCTGGGGACGTAGGTTAGGAAAGCAGAGGTTCAAACAGTGCTGTGATATAAGCAGACACAAAGTAGTGGGGGTTTGCATAGAAGAGAGTAGAGGAGCTCAAAGTCATCTCCTGATCAGTGTGTATCTTTGAAGGAATCAATAAGAGGAGAGGTCTGCCAAGCAAGTCAAGGAGGTAAGCCATTTCCAGGCAGGAGGAATGCACACATAAATTCAAGGAATAGCTTGTGTCTCTTCCATGTAGCCGCAGCCCCAACTTCAAGCAGGCAGGGAGGGGAGGGATAGGAAGAGGTGCCCCTGGAGAAGAGGGCAGAAGCCATAATGGGTTCCTCCTTACATGAAGTCCCAGGGAGACCATGAAATAATGTTGAACAGGTCACCAAAATTGTCCCATTTGAATGTGAGATGCTTGTAGTCGCGTGGAAAATAGATTGGAGGTGAGAGTGAACCTCACTCTGATCTATTTCATGTGGAAAATAGATTGGAGTGAGGTGAGGCAAGACTGTCACAGCGATCCCTAAGGAGGCAGGGCTGCTCTCAGCCCCACACACAGCACAAGGTCTCACTTCAGAGCATAGCCTCGCACTGCTTCTTCTCTGCCACTTCTCATAAGGCCAGCTGAAAGTCAGTACATTTACAGAAAATTATCTAATAGAAAATCCAGAGAAGCACATAGCTAGATGTCCTAAGTCCTATCCTTGAATTAAGGTACATTGGAAAGCCATTCGCTGAACACTGCAGAAAAATCTGAGATTGATTGTAACGACAACAAAATGTCCACTTGCTATTGAATTTCTCTTGGAGACCTGGTTAAAATGCTGCGTGTGTCTTCTAAGATCCTATGTTATGTGTAATATTTTTTTAGGATTTAAAAATGAGGAAAAAATTTTCAAAAGGTTGTTTCTCTTTTTATTTGAACAGTTATTTATGAAACCTAATTTTTCTCTGGTTGTACAGCTCAGACCAACTTTTCCCCTCTAATAATTACAAGTATAATACTAATTTCACCTTCAAAAGACAGGTGCAGCTTTTTTGTATATATTTTAACTACTTTTTAAATATATGTGACTCTTTCTGTAAATTAATTCATGCCCATTTTAAAAATAGCTAGTGTATAAATATGAAATTATATCATCATCACCTTGATAATTCCTACAGAATTTTCTTCTAAGGTCCTAAACATGACACCCTAAGTAATACAGAACAACTCCACAGGGTAATGAGCTTCAAGAGCAACCAGACTACTATTTTAAATGCTTTTCCTTAATGTACTTGCCAAGATGAAAGGTTATGTCTGAAGCCCCAATGGTTAGCATCAGGCCGCGATAACATTTCTAATTTACTTCAAACAGAACTTTTTTGGAAATCTGTTTCCATGACCGTGTTTTGAAATAACTACTCAAATAGAGGAATTAAATTCCTTTTTATCCGCCTCCAGAGTATCTTAAACGTTACAGCTACTCTATAGATGTGCTTTCCTGAAGAGAATCTGCTGCACACCAATATATGAGAATAAAATGCGCTTATCCCATCTAGTATCTCCATCAGAGAGCTATTACCGTGCACTTTATTTTTAATCCAACCACGTGAAGTTTTTGTAGACACGATTCTGAATGATCCCAAGTTCAAGGACAATTCTAGAAAGTACTGTTTCAACATCAACATTTTGATAAATTTTATGTCAGCATCAACAGCTTATGAGTAGGTTTACTGTGTGTTTGTCTTTTACTGTAATAGCTCACAAGACCACAAGTAATGTTGTGTAACCAGTCAGTGTCAGAGGCCCCTCACCTCTCACACTGTGTAGACCACCTCCCACGCAGGCGGACATCTACCCTGAATGTAGGGGGCGAATATTAGTTGGGTACCCTCATACTGCCTTTTCTTAGTAAGAAGGCAAAAGTCTTGCTCATCCTTTTTATAATTTTATCATCAGCTAAAGGATACTTCTGGTACACTGGAGATGGTTTCGTTCTTCTCCAACTATTTTAACTTAAAATGTATCAGGGCTTCCCTGGTGGCGCAGTGGTTGGGAGTCCGCCTGCCGACGCAGGGGACACGGGTTCGTGCCCCAGTCCGGGAAGATCCCATATGCCGCGGAGCGGCTGGGCCCGTGAGCCATGGCTGCTGAGCCTGCGCGTCTGGAGCCTGTGCTCCGCAACGGGAGAGGCCACAACAGTGAGAGGACTGTGTACCGCAAAAAATAAATAAATAAAATTTAAAAAATAAATAAATAAAAATAAAATGTATCAGTCCCTAGCTCCTGACTGTTATTTCTTTCTTGGAATGAATCTGGTGCCCCAGGGCTTGGAGTTAGGTATCCCTGAGAGAGTGCTAACACAGTTATAGCCTCACACTTGCTGATCCAATTCCGCCTTCAAAGGTCCTGGTTTTCCTTCTTCCCTTGTCTTTCCTCAACAAGTTAACATAAAGAAGTTTTAGGAAGCTATGGAAGATTTGAAAGAAAGAGGGTAAAAGTTCAAAGAGAAAAAAGGAAGTAGAGAAGACTTCTTTTACCCAATATTAGGTTTCCTGAAAAAGTCAACTCTCCAGCCTCCTTCTCCCAGTTGTGAGAACTCACTCCTGCCTTTATGTCACACCTCCCCCCCGACACACACACTTTCCCAGCCAGTTCCCACGCAGATCATGGCGAGCTGCTATCTGGGGCTCCATCTACATGCATTAGGAGCATCTCTGTTTCTGAGCCCCTGCACCCACTTTCCTCTAGTCCAGCGAAGGTTTTCTGGCTCATCTTTGCTCACCCGGAGTGGACTAGAGTAGGCTCTGCTCCCTGACCTTGTGTTGAGTAGCCCAATCACCACAACTACATCCTTCTGCTCTACTAGCCAGTTTCTTCAGCCAAGACTCAATTTTATTTAACAATACATATTAAAAAGTGCACTACAACACATTTACAAATTTAACCCCACTGTCATCAATGTAAAATTAAAATATCCACTGCACTGTATGTAGCCTTCTCTAACTCTTTGGTCCCTCCTGTGCTCGGATAATGACGTGGCTAAGTCATGACCCGGTCCTGTCCTGAATACCTCCTTCTTCCTCTTTTGTTAGCCAGTTCTGTTTGTTGCTGAGCCCCTTCTACATTACATTTTGATCTACATTTCATACAACTCCAACGACCATTTACTTTTTGTCATAGAAAAAAAAAATTAGCTGATTTGTAATTGCTCAGTATTCCGCTTAATTGTTCACAGATTGAAAAGTGCTTCTATAGATCTACCATTTCAGCTCTTATATTACTGAACACACCATTTATTATTTTTAAAATAGTGGCATTATGGTTTTCCAAATACACAAAATAGGTCTCCTTCAACTCCCTCTGGGAGAGGTCCAAAGAGTTTTATAAATGCTTCGTTAGGGGAAAGAAGGAGGGAATCATACTTTTCTGATGCTACGTGGTTGAGTTTCATCTAATACACAGAAATCATTTTATCAATAGAAAAAATATTTCCAACAGGAGCATTAGTGGTAGAAATTAAAGATTTCTTACTCTTGCTCCCGACATCTTGCCTCGTTCACCTTATGTAGCATTTAAGCATTTAAACTTAAGCATTTAAAATGTAATTAACTGTACCATTCAAAAATGGACCAAAATTTCATGTATAGCAAAGGAGGAAATGCTGATCGTAATGAGAACAAAGAAAACATAATGTAACTACCACTATCAGCAGGAATTGTTGATAAAGGCATGAAAACCATTTAAAGCCCATCAAGAGATGAGCCTTTCAGTGGGAAGGGTTGAGAAGCAGGCGATAAGGAATTGCTACTATGGTACAGAAATACTTTTCTGCAACTTACAAAATGCTCAGGAAACAAAAACACAAGGGTCTCTGTGAAACAGTGTTTAAAAAAACACATGAAATTCATAAGGATTAAATTCACTGAAGGATTAAGAAATAGACTAAGTGAAACATGGAACAGCACTTTTATTCTAATTCAGTATTCTTTAATAAGAGTATTAGATTATATTAAACTGAATATTATAACCCAAGGTCTAAGTTAAATTAAGCCATAGAAAAAGTGATAAATGATTGTGAAGTGCAACCATTTATGAAGTATTAAAAGGACGTAACTGGTATTTGCATGTAGCTGGTATCTGAATCTAGCTTTTAAAAATTTTTTAATTGTAAGGGACACATATAATGTTCCTGGGACCATGAGAGCCAGTTACAAAACGAACCCTTAGAGTCAGATCCACGATTTCTTCCAATTGTCAGTTTCAGTGTCCAGAAAACCCTTACTGGTTCAACATGAAGTCTTTCTTGCATGATTGCCAGCTAATGGTTAACTCAAAGAATTTCAGATTTTTGAACAATTTGTTCTACTTGAGAAGTAAAGGCATGTCAGATCATAATCAAATTGCAAGAAAATGTAGCAGAGCCATGAAACCCTGCAGGTAATACTCGAGGCCATTGGATTCCAGCTCTTCCCCAGATACGGGTCCAAAAGGATGACTTCTTCCCACAGGAACATGAAGATCGACCAACCTGAAGTCTGCCTCACAAAGTTCAAGCAGGTGAAGGACCCTGATAGGTTCACATGTGTCCTATTATTTAATGCACACAACACCCCTCCAGGGAGAGTTTTACAATTTGTCCCACATTTATTGCCAAGAAAACTGAGCCTTGGATAAGTTTAACTCACACAGAATGAAAAAGAGAAGAAAAAAAAAAGCAAGAAGTCTCCAACTGAATATCCTGTGTACTTTCCAATATGCTACCTAGAATTTCAGTGCCCTACAGTCCCTAATTTAGAGATAATCTCAGATTGCAGTACTCTGGGGAGGCTGTGTATAAAATTACTCGTTAGGAAGAATCTGAAACAATTCATCATGTACAAGTAATAGGAAAAGTTACATGTTAAGTCATTTTATGTGTCACAGGGCCAGACATGCTTTCAATATGTCAACTGCAATATTTCATCTGTATTTTCTTCTTCTTAGTTTTCCTCACATACTTATTAAACTGGTTGATCACAGGTATACATAGCAATAAACCTGTTATTTTAAGTTCAGTATCTATAAATAACAAAATGTCATTCATTGGCAGTTTGGGGATTTCTTGTTATCTTTCGTGTTTTGAAAGACGGCCGACGTGTTTTGCCTCACCTAGCTTTCCCTAAACTAAGGACAACACGGTTCTTAGCACAAGCCTTAATCTTGTACAAGCAGAGACCTGAAATAAAAACCAGAGTAGAAGAAAATGTGTAACAAGTGGCTTTCCCTTCATATGTTCTACAAAGTCTCCTAAGACATCATCGATGAGGCAAAAGAATTTTCCTGACAGGGAAAAAGAATTTTCCACTAGTCACAGAAAATAACCAAGCTATTAGTGAGAGAGTGAAGATATGGTTTCAAAATTTCAAGTCAGATGTCTGGGATATATTCATCTGAAAAAAGAAAAAATCAAGGGGAGTTGAAATATAGATGCATATGTGGAAAGAAAATCATTCATGTCATGTAGCATTCTGGACACAGGGTATATAAAAAGAGAAATGAGGCAGCTCATGTCCTGCGGAAATTCTTTATGGAAAAAAAATTGAACTATTATAATTATAGCACAAATTGATATGTGAACTATTAACAATATTGGGGAAAGTGGAATAGTAAAAAAAAAAAAAAAAGAAAAATGCCTATGGATATGGGAAAAATCTTCACAACTGAAACATGTTACACAGGGTATGAAAGAATGTGCCACACCGAGAAGAGAGATAGAAGAGCAAACAGCAAATGCAAAGGTACCAAGTTGAAAGGCCAGGATATCATCAGGCAATAACAGTTTAAGTGAGCATGAGGAAGGGAATAGGAGATGAAGGTGAGGAAAAGTTGAGACAGTTCACCCCTGTGAAGTCATTATCCAAATCCCAGGAATCGTCTTCAACAGGTCTTGACAGCCCTGAAGACACACAAAAATAGATCCTCATCTTATCATCAGACAACCTAACCCAAAAAATCTCAGGTGGGATCCCGGAACCTGCATTCAATCTGCCCACAGGGTGAATTTGATGCTGGGTAAATGCAGGACGTGCTTTGAGAAATACCATCTTAAAGCTTCAAGGTGAAAAGCTTTGTAAGTCCCATGGGTGGTATGGATTGGCTCAGGGAATCCCGAGAAGAGGAAAAGTTCCCAACACTAGCGGAAAACAGATTCTCCTTTCATTACTAATCTATAAGGAACAAGCTCAAGGGCTTTGGAGATTTTATCTTACTCTAAGTTGGAGTGGCGAAGATTCATCGACTAGGTTTAGAAACTAAGAACTTAAGTTTCAGTGTACATAAGAACTGCCCAGAAGACATGTATACAAGTGCAGGTGGCTGATGACTCACTCCCAGGGTTCCTGATTCAATAGGGCTGGGTAAGGCCAAAGACTCTGCATTTTTAATAAAAAGTTACATATTAGTGATCCTGGTATCAGTGATCCTCTGAAGGATGTGACTGATTTTCTGAAGACACAGGGAAACATGGCTCCAATGGGATCCTCATAAGCATTTCTGTAGCACTGATGTTTTACAAACTGATTGGACATCTAGTCTGATTTATAGCAGGTCCAGCCTATTCTAGGCCATAAATAGCTATTAACATTTAGAATGTACAGATTAATGTACAGGTAACAGATTAATTTATCTATTATCTGATTATCCTTTACCCTCATACAACGATCACTTCATATACAAATGCTTTGCTTCTTCAGCATTACAATTTTCTGTTAAAAGAGTCATTTTTCTTTTTGTGTTTTTGTTTTGTTTTGGCCACACCGTGAAGCATGTGGGATCTTAGCTCCCCGAGCAAGGATCAAACCCTTGCCCCCTGCACTGGGAGCTTGGAGTGTTAACCACTGGACCTCCGGGGAAGTCCCAAGAATCATTTTTTCTTGATCACTGTCCTAAAAGACTTTCAGGCAATTAGTGGGGGAAACCTCTTTTCTTTTATCCAAGTTGCTGCTTAGTGAGGCATGATCTCTAGCCCCTTTGAGATTTGTTTCATTTAGGTGAATGGGTATCTATTAGGCAACATAAGCCAGTATTTAAGCTAATTCCCCATTAGAAACTATAAGAAATTCCAAGTACACTTCGATAACTCAATCGTACACAAATTTACAATATAATTAACTTACTGTCTGCTCTACCATAGAGAGATTTAAGGTTTGATTTCCCACTAGTAAGAACTTGGGTTTACCATTGCTCTAGATCAGAAGCCAGTTTCAGAGTATACTTTACTGGAAAATGTGTAATTTATTATAGCTCAAGAAATTGTGTAATTTATTAGGTCAACAAATTATGGAATAAGAGACCAGAGTGGGAACCTAAGCTGTGTACCCACTGCAAATGTGGGTGTATGTGACTAGGCACGACGGCCACCAGGCAAGGAGAAGAGTTCTTGCCAGAAGGTCCCACTTATCTCATGGATGAGTTTAGCTCTAACTGGGACCCCAGTAAGTACCACAAAGGCAGTCATTATGTCTGTCTTGTTCACTACTCTATCCCTAGCATCTAACATTGAGCCTGACACATATTAAGTATTTAACAAGGTATTTGTTGGGTCAAATCCTGCTCCAACAACTGAGAAACAATGAACAGCATTTGGTCTCCCCATACAGTGTACCTGATGAAGGAGCTCCTTTTCTGTGATGGAGTCCAAATACAGAGTTATCAAAGGCATGGCTCAGAGAACAGAATGAGGCAAGATATTCATGATCATGAGTATTTATTTCCTGCTCTGAAGCCTGAGGAAACAAATGTTACTTATACTAGACTAGATTTCACTAGAAACCATGTATAACAATTATGATTCTAAATTTTTTTTAATTTATCATCTTAACCATTTTTTTAAATTTTATTTATTTATTTTTGGCTGTGTTGGGTCTTTGTTTCTGTACGAGGGCTTTCTTTAGCTGTGCCGAGCGGGGCCACTCTGCATCGGGGTGTGCGGGCCTCTCACTGTCGCAGCCTCTCTTGTTGCGGAGCACAAGCTCCAGACGCGCAGGCTCAGTAGTTGTGGCTCACGGACCTAGTTGCTCCGTGGCATGTGGGATCTTCCCAGACCAGGGCTCAAACCCATATCCCCTGCATTGGCAGGCAGACTCTCAACCACTGTGCCACCAGGGAAGCCCTCTAAATTTTTTTTTTAAACTTTGCTTCTAAATGTGATTTTTCACTAACACCATATTTTTTTTCCTCCACTCAGCTTCAAAATAGTACATTTTAGACTTACTTAGAAACGGTTCTTAAGCTACAACAAGAAAGTGGTAGTAGTAACTTTTGCAGTTAACCTTTCTTGGGAGCTCCAAGTATCTTTCCATGCCACGGAATTATATTCATTAGTCTACACCAAACAGTTGTAACCATTTGTAAGGCCTCATGAAGCAAAATGACCTAGGTCATTATTTCCACCAGTCCTCCAAAAACTTAACATTGATGAACATTTATCAGGTTAAAAAAAAATCAGGTAGTAAAGAATAATCAGGAAAAATTATGTAATTACAAAAGTTAATTTAGTATAACTGTAAAACAGAGTATCAGAGGGAATTCCCCGGCAGTCCAGTGGTTAAGGCTCCATGCTTCCACTGCAGGGGTCACAGGTCAGATCCCTGGTCAGGGAACTAAGATCCCATGTGCTGTGAGGTGTGGCCCAAAAGTAAATTAATTAAACAAACAAACAAATAAACTTTTTAAAATCCGACATTTTTATGAGGTGTTTGTCAGTGTCTAGGAAACGAAAGTTATCATTCCTACTTAATCGGCCCAGTATTCTAAACTTATTCTCTTCCTTAAAACTGAGAGAATTTAAAACCTTTCTTGGTTTGATTCAGAACATGGAACTATACTGAGTTCTGTAAAGGCCTTTTGATAGTTGCAAAGGGGGCAGTTGCCCAAGACCTAGTATCTTAAAATTCAGAAACTCCAGAGCAGACATTCTCTCTTCTCTACCTAGTGACCTTCTCATGATCACCCCTGCTCCTCAGAATATATCAGGGAAAGCAATTAATTCAGAATTGCCCCATAGCAGATGAGAGAGTAAAATGGTGACAGGCATAGAAGTTTCTTTTCTCTGTTGCTTTTGCCTCTTCTCCTCTCTTCCTCACACAGAGGAAAGAAAAATGAATAGGTTTAGGTAATAAAATTTTCAGTTTGGATCTGCTTTAGGTATAGAAAGGGCTGTACAACCCTAATTGAGATCACCATCATGAGGAGATAAAGGTTTTTATAAAGGAATTCATTTGCCAGGACACTGTTTTATCCTGCATGGCTTTAATAATTTAGGCCAACATGTGATCTCATTTACAAATACTGACATAAGTTTTTTGATTAAAAAAGAAGGGGCTTAATGTGTCATTGTATCATCACAAGTTGATGCTTTGAGTATTTCAAACCAGAACATGAGAAATTACACAATTCAAACTTTAATCTTTTGAAAGAGAAAATACAATAAGATGAATAAAGATTTTGCTCTTTCAGTCAGATCTATGACTCATCTAAAAAGACATAGAATGAAAATGACACATGACTCCCATTTGTCTGGTACAATTCAGTTAACTTATTATATTCCTAAGGATTTTTACATATTGTTTCATTCTGGGTTCAAAAAACCTAGTGAGCCAGAACAGAGTATTATGATGCCCACACGACATGGAGTAAGTGAAGATAAGCAAGTTACAGCTTGTTAGAAGCAAGTCTCAGATTACTACCATTTCGTCATTTATAGAAATGTATTAACAACTTGCTATATTTACAACATTGGGTTAGACCCATTGTAAGAAGCAAAGAAATAAGCAATCTTGGCCTTCAATAAAACCTCAATAACGTCCAGTTCACTTTGTTTCCTCTCAACAATGCCCCGCTCCTCCATAAGTGAAGTACTGATAGCTACAAATGTGAAGGCCCCAAACAACTATCAAAACTTGTTAAGTCATTCAATTTTTAATAAAGTAATAATACTTCAAATTCCATTTCTACGTAACTTTTTAAAGTCAGAAGAATCTAAACACCAAGCAAAATAAAAATAGAATTCTTGAACACGTTTTACATGCAAAACGTACTGGAGCAAATATTCATTGAGATGATTACTGAGATTGGACCTTAAAAGATGTGAACCATATAATCAAGTATCCTATCAACAAGATTAGCAGCCAGTAATTTGCCACAGAAAATTCACATTCGATTCAAAGACTAAAGTTAGTAAATCACTAAGTAGTATCATGTGGAAAACTGAAATTGTCCTTTGGTTCAATTTAATGTACTAGGAAATGGCACTGTATGACATCTCATTCTTGTAAACAATTTCATTTAGAAACCCTTGTAATTTTCTTCACAAATTCTACATTGGAACTATAGTCTGTTAAAAAGCCATTTGAGTAACCATGTAATATTCAAGCTTTTGAGAAATTACAGCATGTTTCTTAAGAAGTCTGCTGGGTTTCCTAATTTAATCATGATCAAAAGATTCCCAGAGGGTAAGCTTATTTTTAAGAGTAAGTCTCCAAAGTAAATTAACTATTTCCTCTGTAATGTTCATTAAGTAAATTGTATCTCACTGCCAATTACCATGTTCTTCAAACAAGGAAAAAGTCCATCGTTATTCATAGAGAGCACAGAATTCTCTTCCATATTCCAGGAGATTTAAGAATATACTGGAGGGCTTCCCTGGTGGCGCAGTGGTTGAGAGTCCACCTGCCAATGCAGGGGACATGTGTTCGTGCCTCGGTCCGGGAAGATCCCACATGCCACGGAGCGGCTGGGCCCGTGAGCCATGGCCGCTGAGCCTGTGCTCCGCAATGGGAGAGGCCATAACAGCGACAGGCCCGCATATAGCAAAAAAAAAAAAAAAAAAAAAAAAAAAAAAAA
>NW_020837949.1:65390624-65427795 GCF_003676395.1 Aethalodelphis obliquidens | reverse complement strand
AAAAAAAAAAAAAAAAAAAAAAAAAAAAAAAAAAAAAAGAATATACTGGAGTGGAAACAAAATATCATCACAAGGGAGAAGAACAGGAGCCAAGTTGTGCTTTGAAAAAACCCAAGTTTAAAAAACACAACGTCTGCAACTTAATACATGGCATTCAAACTGGGGAGGAGGATTCATGACTGTACACTCGTTTATGTTCAAAAAGTACACAACCGTCCAGGAAAGTGAGGCAATATTCTTGTCATCAGGGAAGCCTAAAGAGAATTCCTTTCTGTACGTCTGGTTGGCCACTAGGCTCCCAAGAACAGAGACTATGTCAGCTTTGTCCTTTTATTTATAGTAAATATCCTGATATTTAGGTACTTGCAGAAGAGCTTTAAGTTCCAGAGAAGTCATGACTTAGTTCTCTTCATCTGAAACTTCTAATTCAAATGTATATATCTGAAGATTATTTCCCCCTTGATAATGAGGGCAGTAATGCACTATTCACAAATTCATAGAGGTCACTTAAATGTTGGTGAATTCTTTAATTCTCTTCATGATAAAGTAGCAGTTACTTAGTTCCTGTGGCCATGTAGGTAACTCCTTATTACTCATGTTGGGAAAGAAAAAAGAAAGTCAACTCCAAAACATCAACATCTGACATCCAGGATGGCATGTCAGCTGCCCCTCACTTGCCTACTCCAACTGATATGTAGTGGTTGCTCAGAGACCCATGCTGAGAAGAATCTGGGGCTGCATCTAGGGAGAGCCATAATGAGTGCCCTAGATGCATAGCAACTTTGTCTATCCAGGTGAAAAGCAGCAGGTACATGAAGAGCCAGTCTTAAATGATGTAGATTTATTGCTTACATCAGTCAAACTCAGTGGGAAAAAAACCCCACAAAATCTTTGTCGTATTTTTGATGTATTTTTGAAGTTAGTAGCACTAAAAGAAGTACTTTTCCATAAGCTGTCAACCTGCAATTTGAATATAGTAAAGAATGAGAGAGAATGCTAGGGTTACTAATACCAAAAATATAAAAGTGAAAAAATAGAATAAACCAAATATTTAACATTTAAGCATAAAAAACTCATGATGGAGTACTATAAAAAGATCACTTGTTTCCCCAAATATTTAATAATGTTTAGATTGCTAACAAAATATAAAGTATCTGCTCTGGAATTTACTTTTATTAACTGACAGTTATTGAACATGATTTAAAAGTTTTTAGATGCTTCAAATATATGAAATGATGTAAATCCTTACATTTTAACAAATTTAAGTCATCATGCTATGCACAAATATGTCTGAGTTCATTGTCAATTTTATTTGCCTTTAAGTTCTTCCAGATAAAATAGTCCTGTGGCATTATAATTGCAACATAAATAACATTTATTAAAATTAGCTATATAAACCCCATTTAAGGTAACAATAATTAGAAATTTGCACATACAATTTTGGATTATTTTTTATTAAAAAGTACAATGAAAAATGTAAATATACCTGAATAAAATGTAAACACAAAAAACTTCTCTTCATTTCATTTAAAGTTGAAACATGACAGAAAAGTTACCTTCTCTTTGTAGCTTTGAAGATGTACATCGCTAAAACAGCCTTATTGTAAACAAATATATTTTGTGGGCAAGATAAAGGGTCACGAGCATTCATTTCTTTTACTGACAAGTTCCAGTACAGGCAAATTCTGGCTGTAGGTGTCATTAGGTACTATAGTGTGTAGAAAGATATAGGAATAGAAGACATAAATGAGAAAGCCCAGAAACAGAATAAAATAAAAAGGTTTGGAGTGTCTATGTACCTTGGTTATGAGGTAGTATTGTCAATAGCAGTGTTTATTACATGCATGTTATGTTTGAGGCATAGTGCTAAGTATTTCTATGCATTATTTCACTTATTTCTCAGACAATCAGTATTAAGTTCATTTTTTAGAAACAGCTTTGAAATATAAGTCACATATGATATCATCCACTCCAAGTGTAATCTAATGGTTTTCAGTATAGTGACAGTTATGAACAACCATCACCACAGTGATTTTAGACCATTTCTATCACCTCAAAAGAGAGGGCACACTAATACTATTACCATGACTTTGTCAAAGAATTCACTGTATGTATTTTGCCTAAAATTCTATTGGTGGCCTTTAGAATTCACCAGCAGGAATTACTCCAAAAAATTTAATTTAAAAAAATTATCTTGCTGGCAGGGGAGAAAACAGTAAAACAGACCAACCAATAGTACAAAATGCAAATATTGAGGTACCTTCAAATTGCTCCAGAATAGAAATGCTGTGTTCTCATTAGAGGCATGACTTCCAAAGTCAGGACCAAAACAAAGAATGAAAATATAGTTAGAAGGGAAATGAGGATGTGTCACTACAGAAATGCTGAGGCAATTCATTTATTCAACGGCATCAAAGACAAATTGAACAAACATTTGTTGGGCATATTCTGTGTACTGTATCATCCTTGTTACTAAGAAACAAATATTAAATGCATTGTACTAGAGAGTACACTATAATCGAGCCATTGCAATGGAATAAGTACAGCTCATCAAAAATAATCATAGAAGTTCCCCTTAAAGAAAATTGTAACGACAACTATAATTGGACAAAGATTCAAAATCAGAAATAACAGTTGTAATTTGTGATAGATTCAAAATCAGAAATGAAAGAGGAGGCATTACCACCGACACTGCAGAAATCCATAGGATCATAAGCAACAACTGTGAACTATTATATGCCAACGTATCAGGTAGCCTAGAAGAAGTGGATTAATTTTTAGAAACATACAGCCTACCGAGATTGAGTGAGAAATAGCAAATCTGAGTAGACTAGCAACTGATCCAGAAGAATGATAAGATTATCAAAAAAACCTCCCAACCAAGAAAGGATGGCTTCACAAGCAAATTCTACCAAACAGTTAAAGAATTATTGCCAATCTTTCTCAAACTCTTCAAAAAAAAAAAAAAATTAAAGAGGATGGAATACTCCCAAACTCATCCTATGAGGCCAGCATAACCCTGATACAAAAATCATATAAGGACACTACAAGAAAAGCAAACTATAGACCAATGTCCCTAACGAACAGATGCAAAATTTCTTCAAGTATTATCAAAACATTTAATTGGCAAGTTGCTTAATTAGCAAACCTTATAAGGATTATACATCATAACCAAGTGGGATTTATCCCTGAGATTCAAAGGTAGTTTATATATGCAAATCAATAAATGTGATGAAACATGATATTAATGATAAAAATCATAATCTTCTCAATAGATACAGAAAAAGCATTTAACAAAATATAACATCCGTTCATGATAAAAGCTCTCAACATATTGGCTAACATCATACTCAATGGTAAGAAATCAGAAGTTTTTCTTCTAAGATCAGAAAAAGACAAGGGTGCCCACCCTAACCACTCTTTCAACATAGTACTGGAAGTACTAGGTAGATCAATTAAGCACGACAAGAAAATACAGGCATCCAAACGAAAAAGAAGTAAAAATGTAGTTATTTGCAGATAATATGATCTTATATATAGAAAATCCAGAAGATTCAACCAAAAAACTTTTATAACTAATTAAAGAATTCAGTGGAGTTGCAGGTTATAAAAATCAACATAAAGGAATCAGGTGCATTTCTATACACTAACAATGAAATATCTGAAAGAAAAAAAGAACATTATCCCATTTACAACAGCATCAAAAAGAGTAAAATTCTTAGAATAAATCTAACGAAGTCAAAGACCTGTACAATAATAACTAAAAGACCTTCATGAAAGACAGGGAAGAAGATACACAAATGGAAAGATATCCCATGTTCATGGATCAGAAGAATATTGAACTGTCCATACTACCCAAAGCCATCTTAAGATTCAATGCAATTTCTATCAAAATTCCGATGGTATTTTTGATAGAAAAAGAGCAAACAATTCTAAAATGTGTATGGAACCACAAAGGACCCTTAATAGACAAAGCAATCTTGAGAAGAACAGCAAAGCCAGATGCATCACACTTCCTGATTTCAAGCTACACTACAAAGGTATCAGAATTCAAACCTTATAGTACTTACATAAAAACAGACATAGATCCAAAGGAGAATAGAGAGCCAGAAAGAAACCCACACATATATGGTTAATTAGAATTTGACAAGGGATCCACGAACACAATGGGGACATAATTGCTTCAACAACATGGCATTGTAAAAACTGGATAACTATGTGCAAAAAAATGAAATTGGACCCCCATCTCACATCACTCACAAAAATTAAGTATATTAAAGACTTACAATAGACCTAACACCATAAAACTCCTAGAAAACATAAAAGAGACTCCTTGACATTGGACTGGGCAATGATTTTTTTGGATACAACACCCAAAGCACAGCAACAAAAGCAGAAAACAAGTGGGACAACAATAAACTAAAAAGCTTCTGCACAGCAAAGGGAACCATCAACAAAATAAAAAGGTAACCTACCAGGTGATAGAAAGTATTTGCAGGTCATTTATCTGATAAGGGGTTAATATTCAAAATATATAGATAAATTACACAACTCAACAACAAAAAAGTCTGTTAGAAATGGGCAAAGGATCTGAATAGACATTTTCCCAAATAAGACATCCAAATGTCAACAGGTACATAAAAAGATGCTCAACATCACTAATCAAGAAAATTCAAATCAAAACCACAATGACACACCACCTCACACATGTTAGAATGGCTGGCATCAAGAAGACGAGAACTAGCAAGTGTGGAGATAAGGGAACCCTAGTACACTGTTGGTGGGAAAGTAGATTGTTTCCGTCACTGTGGCAAACAATATGGAGGGTCCTCAAAATTAAAAATATAACTACCTTATGATCCAGCGATTCCACTTCTCAGTGTACGTCCTAAGGAAATGAAATCATTACCTCAAAGAGATACGTACTCCCATGCTTATTGCAGCATCACTCACGATAGTCAAGAAACGGAAACAACCTAAGTGTCCATCAATGAATGGATAAAAAAGTTGTGTATATGGATAAAGAAGTTATTGTACATGGATGCCATGGAATATTATTCAGCCATGAGAAAGAAGGGAATCCTGCCATTTGTGACAACATGGATAGACCTTGTGAACATTATGCTAAGTGACACAAGTCAGAGAGATAAAGGTGAAAACTTTCTGATTCCACTTGTATGTGAACTCTTAAAAAAAACAACCTTGTAAAACCAGTAGAATGATAATTACCAGGGGCTGGGAGGTAGGAGAGGTGGAGAGATATTGTTTAAGGGTACAAAACTGCAACCAGTAGATAAGTCCTAAAGATCTAACACACAGCACAGTGATGATAGACAATGATGCATTATAAATTTCAAAGCTGCTGAAAGACTATATCTTAATTGTTCCCTCCACAAAAAAGAAATGATAATTATGTGACAGGATAGAACTATTAGCTAACACTACAGAGGTGATCATATTTCAATATATAAATGTCAAATCAACACATTGTTTATCTTAAACTTACACTATGTTATACAACTATACTTCAGTTAAAATTTTGATTTCATGACTATTACCTACATTACCATATCAGACATGAGTATAAAGAACTGACGTGGCACATGAATATCAGTGTTCCAAGACATTTTAAAATCTACTCATCATCATCCCATTTTTTACGTTACTCTAAATTTTAACTTTATTCCAGCACACATTCCAGCATGATCTAAGATCTTAGCCCACTGATATATATTAATAACCACACTTCTTAGATTCCATACTTATGATTCAAGACATTAGCCATACAATGACTAAATATGGGTAAACATCTAATGCCCAAGCACCTCTTGCACTAAAGAAGATCTTCTATTTAGTAACATTTATCACATACATACAAACCTGTGCTTCTAGAAACAGGTAAAGTCAATTTTTTCTAATGATTTTCCTTCATGCTGTTTATTTCTTGGCAGATTCATCATCTGATTTAATGGCTCCTAAAGTTAAGGTAAGGACTAATATTCTTTTCAAAGGCTACAGATGCTGCCCCTTATTTTACTCTGGAACTTAATGTCAATAACATTAACACCTCATCACCCTTTAAGAAAGGTCAGAGCGGGACTCAGGGAAAAAAAAAACACACACACATTCTAAATCTTTGAGATGAAACCAAATATTAGCATATTCTTAGAAATTTTACACAAAAGATAATTAAAACCCAAAGCCAGGAAAAATCGTAAACTAGAGACACTTTTTTTTTTTTAAAAACCAAGAAGAGGAAACAAGAAGTGACCTTTGCTCAATGGTGTGAACTGGATAGAATGTCTTCCTACAGGTCCCCTTTCCTTCTTCCCTTTATCTATCCTGAAGTTTCTTTTGCTTATGCTTCCTAGAGGTCCCCATGTCCACCAACAATTTAAAAAGCAGAATGGGCTGTTTTGTGACAACTTCATAATAAATTTAGTTATGATATTTAGAATTTCTAGCTTGAGTCTAATTCATCACTTGTGTATATTAGTCATGAGTTAATGCATGGAACTGCTTTTGTGTTGCTTTTTTTTAAATTTTAAATCTTGCTCAGCGTATTTATTTTGCTTTTGCAGGCTCAGGTTTTTTTTTTTTTTTTTTGGTATAATTTGTGTATAGCTGCTTTACAATGTTGTGTTAGTTTCTACTGTACAGCAAAGTGAATCAGCTATACGTATACATATCTCCCCTCTATTTTGGATTTCCTTCCCATTTAGGTCATCACAGAGCATTGAGTATAGTTCCCTGAACTATACAGTAGGTTCTCATTAGTTATCTATTTTATAAACAGTGTCAATCCCCATCTCCCAATTCATCCCACCCCCCCTCCCCCTTGGTATCCATTGGTATTGTTTGTTCTCTACATCTGTATGTCTATTTCTGCTTAGCAAATAAGATCATCTATACCATTTTTCTCAATTCCACATATATGTGTTAATATACGATAATTTGTTCTTCTCTGACTTACTTCACTCTGTATAACAGACTCTAGGTCCATCCACATCTCTACAAATGACCCAATTTTGTTCCTTTTTATGGCTGAGTAATATTCCATTGTATTTATGTACCACATCTTCTTTATCCATTCATATGTCCATGGACATTTCCGTTGCTTCCATGTCTTGGCTATTGTGAATAGTGCTGCAATGAACATTGGGGTGCATGTGTTTTTTTGAATTCTGGTTTTCTCTGGGTATATGCCCATAAGTGGGATCGCTGCATCATATGAGAAGAGTGTTATTTCTAGGGTACTAAAAATATCCCAGGATTCCAAAGAAACCAAAATTTCCCTTCTTCACCGACTAACCAGTCATAATATCCCTTGGGGGTGGAAGTTCATATCATTTTTCATCCTTGCACAAAACAAGGGATATGAGAAAATGTCAGCCAAGAGAGAAGAAACATTGTACACTAGACGTACGTAGAGAGAAAGTAGTCAGTGAGTTATATGAAGTTTGCAATTACAGAGAGATTACAGGAAATATTCCTTACCATCCAGACTGTCAGTGATGGCACTGAGAGAAGACGAAAGTGCATGCCCTGAATTCCCAGCAGTGGTGGGCAATGAAGGCTCCAGGAAAGGATGGAGCAGCAGAGGAAAAGGCTGCCTCTGGAGAGGTGGTTGAAAAAACTAAAACCCTCCCCTTCTGTGAATTACTAGATGAAAGGAACCCTCGAAGACTGCACATGCTTTCTGTTGAAGGAAAACCACTGAAGAAATGTTCAAACATGAATTTATAATATTCTCTCCACAGTTCTCCACTTATTAATACCATTTTAATTAAGAACTCCTTACTACATGGAATTTTCCATTAAATATGGGAAATTTAGCTACCAATATTACATAGAATCATAATTCACCCTCAAATAAATTTGTCCTAGAGCATTATTTCAGCAACAATCTATTTTAATGTGTCAAAGATACACAACCATCGGTTACTACAGTAACTAAATCTGACACTAATTTCCTAAGCAGAATGGTGGCTTTAGAAGTGACTTTAAAACTTTTTATTTTCTCCTTTAGAAAAGATTCTTTGTGTACTAACATAAAAGACATTTGCCTGCTGAATAGAGCAGTTGAAGACTCACCAGAAATGTATTACAATTCACATAGATTGTAATATTTATAGATATGACAGGTCTCCTGTTTCCTCAATTATCTTTGAAATTTACTAACTTACCACATAAAAAGTTTTATTTCCTATACCTACATGTAACTTTTAAAATAATATATCAGGTTCCAATAAAATTTGGTATATGATTTTAAAACTTATTGCTACAGAATGTTATTCAATGCTATTTCAATTTTTACATGTTTGCTTTCATATCTTAAGAAAAATAATACCTAGAATTTTAAGCAAAGCACCTCCCCTTCCACTCACCCCCAATAAAACTGTGGAGTGAAGATTTAGGAAAGGTAGCCCCATGCTAAACTGAAGAAGTCTTTCAACTTGTATAGATTTAGAACTGTGTTCTCCAAATTCCAAAGATTCTGCAGGGGTGCCTCAGGGTTTCTTTCTACTAATGTTTGATTTTTGTTTAGAATAAATATTTTAACCTGCAAATTAAAGTAGTTTATAGTTAATATATACCAGAAAATTTTAACACACTGGTGAACACTCACTTGTACTATCAGACTACTTAGTTTGGAGTAAAACTTGTAATCATTTGCCATTTCTAGACATGTCTGTGAAAGTCTTGTAAATACATCCTTTAATGCAATAGTTATTGATCAGCAACAGTTTTTTAATTGAAGTCTGAGCTTGCACCCCACATAAAACCAAACATGCCAAAGCTTTTACAATGTTTCCTTACAGGGCAAGCAAGGCTCAGGGAGAACTGTTCATATGTTCAACTCATGGAGCAATAGCATGAAACATAAGCATATGTCTCACTCTTCTGAGACATTTTTATTATGAATCATTTTAGTACTTATAAATTCAGGTATTTCTTGAATGACTATAACTTTTTAATATTTTCTTCAGTGAAATGATATATTCCTCGAATCTAATTACCGTTTTTTACTGTAGTCGAACAAATTATTATACAGAAAAGTACCAATTCTAGAAAAAGGTAACATTTCAAGAACGTTAGTACTAGGATATAATTTTATTAAGGCTCAGTCTATAAAATGTGGACTTTCTGAGGTAGTTATGGGCAATGAGTTCCAGAAATTAGTTAACCAGGCTAAAAGTCACTGGTTATCTGAGGGCAAGATGCCAGGGCAAGTGTATCAAATAAAATAAGATGGCTATTGTTTTCTGATAAAGCAGCACACCACATGTTAGCTAACTCTCTCTCATTGTGACATAATTATTAGCAAGATAATGAAGCTAATACAGCTAACAAGTATTTTAGTAAGTCATATAAACTGAATGTTACAACCGCGACATGAAACATTTTTTTAAACCTCTGAACTCAACATGCAAAACAACACATTTTTCATTCAAACTTCTGAACATGTATTAGATGTATTGCTCAATCAGGCCTAATTTTTCCCCACTACTAAGCCCAGGACAAAGCCTCTGTGTTCTTTACCCAAGGTCTTGTCTATGTTGAGGTTTTCCATTCTGGCAGGTGGGATCAGACTCTGTCTTTGTTCCTGTGTGAGCACCAGACACTGTTACCCCTAATTCTTTTGTCCTTTTTTCCTCCTTGGCATCCAGGAGTTCTCCTACCCACGTTTGCTGCTCACAGATTCATACTTTTTGACAAATTAAAGATTTTAAGCTTCTATTTTATAGCAATATACAGATCCCAAAGATCATCCCTGAAGACTATACTGCCTTTTCTTACATCAATTTTTCATCTAAGTGTTCCTTATGCAATCTTAGTAGCCACCTTTAACTCTTATAAAGCATAGTTCTTTTATTCTATGTGAATAAGCAAAATTGTTTTATTTCAAATAATGTTGATGGTAGTTTCAGAATGTAAGAGTGGTCCAGTGTGTCAGATCACACTTATAAATTCAAGCAACATTTCTGGGTAACCACAGATTCTAAACATGCCATTTTCCATCTTCTGAAGAGAGTTGAACTGATTGCTCATGAATCTCACCATATTATCTCGCCTGGTATGAAAATAAAATTTAATTTCATCAGTTGGCTTGAAAACTAGTGTTAAAAATGATTAATAATAGTTTACAGATTCTCTCCCTCAGTCCGCCCAATTTGTGCAGCAAAAGTTTTTGTAAATTAGCAAGAGTCAAGATGACTCCTTTTCAGGTTTAGGATTCGGTACCTGTGGCCCTAAGTACTATATTCTGAAGGTTCACACATTCGTAAAGTAGATTGTGATGGTGATGTTAGCTCATTATTGTCGTGTTGGTTGATAATCTGGGTCTTTCTTAAACAAGGAGATACAATTTTGAAACATTTTTTCCCTCTACTTCCTAAATTTGGGGATGGCACATGATCTTATACTTCATTTAAACCAAGGTGTTTTATAACATTCACAGTAACAATCTGTTGACATTGATAAATGCATGAAACGTTCTTCAAAGAATTTCAACATGTGTATTTATTGTGAAAAATTCTGGAGGCAGCCAATCCATTTGTGTGCCAAATGTACTTCAATTTGTCATGTCTGTTTAGTACTCAGTAGCATTCTCACGCAGTAAAAAGTATTTATTTTAGTCCTCACAAAAACTATGTAAGCGCTGGTGTCGTCATTAGAGAAGACAAAAAGGGGGCTCAGATCTGCCCAAGCCACAAGATTAAATAGCAGGTGATGAGTCTAGAACCCTGTAATCCTTGTTCAATTCCAAGTCCATTTCTACTGCAGTACACTGCTCACAGAGCTGCTATCCAAGCTTAAAAAGAGTTCTATCTAAATTCAGGTATATCATGCTGGGATCCTTTGTCTCCCTTTAAGAGATTCAGGCTATTAATACCATAAAAAAGCACTGCCTCATTAAGATATGTATTCGCCAACCTAAAAAGCACACACATTGAATAACAGGCAAGATCCATGTAATTTTCAGATCTAGTACCTCTCATTAAAACACTCATTTCTACAATGTCTCCATGTTGATGTGTTTTTTAAAAAACATTTTAATGAAAAGATTTCAAATAGGCTAGTATCAAAAACTGTCTTCCATGCATAATTATAGCAAACTGACAATTTTTTATATAGTCTAAAATTTGAAATGCAACCCATTTCAGTGATTTTCTCCTAAGGTTCATCTTGTATGACTTTCTAAAACATTAGAATCCTTTTAACATTAATGTGTATGTAAATACATTTTACATAATGAAATGATTTTTCAGGTTCGTAATCATTATGTAACTCACAACAGCATTTTTAAAGCATTTTGTCTCTGAAATAATATCCATATAAAGAACAGTATTTCCTACAGTGTACCAAATAATGAATGAGTTATTTAAAAATAAGGAGGAAAAAAAGGATTTCTAAGGAGGCAATTCAATCTCAGATGGTTTTCTGTCTCATATTACACACATTTTTCTCCTGAGGATGATGATATTAGCATAATTCCTCTTTCTAAATATGTAGGTGTCTTCACATCCTTACTGGTCCCATCTAAATGAGTGATACATGCTCTTTATTTGACATAAGAAATCCTATGTCCTTTTGCTCTTATTTGATAATCATTATCTAAATTGGCATTGCAAATCCATGATTATCTGTGTTTATCCTATTATTTTAACCTGATATCCTCATCTTTCACTTTGGGGTACTTTATAGTTCAAACAGCAGAGCTTTATTTCTTGAACATGCTTCCCATCTCTATGCCTTTAAGCGGGACTCTTCCACCCTCAGGGCTGTTCCTCCTCCATCACTGCATGCTGAAATCCTGTTCCTCTTTCAAGGGCCATCATCTTTAACTCCCTCCTAACCCACCTCTCACAGACATGCTAGCTAGAGAAGAAAAGTGGGGATGGGAAAGAATGGAACTAATACTTGTTGAGTAAGAAGTACTTGGAGCCAGGATGCTGAGCTCAGTGATTTATATATATTAATTCAGAAAATTTTAAAAAACTAAGATAAAAACATATTAAAATAGAAGGTAGAAATAAAAGTTTATCAGCCTCCTGGATTGTTCCTTACAAGCAGAATTCTGGGTAACTTTCAAGAGTCAGTTTAGTCATCCCTACTCCCTGCAAAAACTCTGCCAAACTTCCAGGCAATCTTTCACTTTCCCTTTTGGAACCACATACCTTTAACATTCCATTATTAGAGTTTTGTTTTGTTTTTTTTTTCCCCAGTACGCGGGCCTCTCACTGTTGTGGCCTCTCCCGTTGTGGAGCACAGGCTCCGTACGCGCAGGCTCAGCAGCCATGGCTCACGGGCCCAGCCGCTCCGCGGCACGTGGGATCTTCCCAGACCGGGACACGAACCCGTGTCCCCTGCATCGGCAGCCAGACTCTCAACCACTGTGCCACCAGAGAAGCCCCACTATTAGAATTTTTAAGCATAATAGCTTCTACATAGTAAGTGCTCTGAGTACGGTAGCTTTAAGTACTAAATTGGCTTTAGCGTAACAAAGATGTTAGGTTAGAGAATAAGGTATAGATGTTACCCTTATTCTCATTCTGTACCTGAATTAACTTAAAATCAGAGAGATAAACAATTATCTAAGGTCACTGAGCTAGCTAACCTGGTTGTCTGGATCCTAATCCTGTGTGCTGAGTAAGTGCGTTTGAAATAGAGCCTCAGATTTGCCAGAGCTCGGAGGATCACTGTGGCTGTCCAGGAAGCAGGCGGCTCAGGAGTTCAGTGACATGATAACGACTTCCACTCGCCTCCACATCCCTGAGGGGCCTGGCAGACAGTGCCCAGTTGATGCTGGTGCTGGATACAAATAAACCAACCATTCCTCCTGTATCCAAGTCTTACCTTTCACTTTGTCAAAAAGAGATTGAATTAACCAGTATACTTTCTTCATCTTTTATTGATTTAATCCAAGTACCAAACGGTAAATCTAGGGAAAACTGTCTGAAAAGAAAGTTTACCTTATTTAATATTTATCTATTCTTTTAAAAAATGTTAATAAGACTAAAGATTAATGAGGTTGTGTTTTACCAAGAACTTTATTATTTCTAGATAAAAGCTTCAACTACAAGTTTTCCTAATATCAAAACAACATTGTTCTCATCTTCTAATATTTACAGGAAGCCTACTGAGTGAAGCCCACTGGAATTTATCAGATACCAGCTCTAATCATAGTCCTGATTTTGCCAGATTCTTTCACATATACCACAGACAGTTATGAGAACATCTGATGACCTATTTCAAATTCATTCAAAGATACTGCGAAGCTGGGGCCTAGTCCTACGGATAGTCTCCAAACAGGGCATCCACTTACTCCCAAAAGAAGACATGTAAAATACAGAATCACAAAGACTGAGTGTTCAAATAAGAAGTACTAAATCCACTGGGTGTGGTTGTAAACCTACCTTCTATATCTTGACCATAATAATACCCATGTGTTGTTTTTTTGCTTTGTTTGCCCTCAAGTGTATGTTAGTGATTTTTATCAAGTCCTTTAGTAAATCTAACCCAGGAATAACCTGTTTGTTGCACCCTAGGGAAAAAGGGTTTAATTTTTGCTACCCAGTGTGCAGTGAGGATCAGGTTAGCCAATGAGGAAAGTCTAGGTGTTGGAGATGTGGACACCTCACACATCAGTGTGCCTCAGCTTTGGAAAGAGCTGAGCAGCTGGGATGGAAACCACGGAGACACAAGGATTACACATATGTATCATCATAGTTAGGTAAAAGCTCATCTATGGACTCTTAGTATATCAAGTTTTATTACTGCAAATAATTTGTCTTCATGTATCTCATTGTTTATAATTCTTGGAAATTTAGAGAAACTTAAATGGATATATTTTGAGTATCATGATTTTAGTTTTCATTACAGAAATGACTATATATCCATGTAAGTCTTGAATTTACATAGAGGCTCCCCAGGTATAGGGCATGAGTTAAAAGTTAAGAGGACTTTTCATTTAAGAGAAAAGCAGAATTGTCAAGAAAGATGGATTACAGTCAGAGGTGACTGTTGAGCACAAATACTTGTAATACTTCCATCTTATCTACCACAACTGGCTTTATTCTCCATGTTAATTTGACTAGTAAATTACTTATTTAAAAATCAATGTAATTCTATTTTAGCCATAAAAATTTCAAAGCTTGCTTCCTGAATTGATTACATCAGAACAGAGCTCCATTGGACAGCAAGCACTTTGTGCAAAGACTATGTCGTTTTTTATTTCTTCACTTATCATAGCACCTAACATATAATAACACTTAAATGTTTGCTGGAAAAACAAGTCATGGAAATGTAAGGATAACAGATAGAAGGGTTATTGGTGTATGCCTCGAAAGGTGTCCTACATGAAGGAAAGCAGTTGATGGAACACTGAGTGGTCTGAAAATGACCTGGGAGCCCATTCTGGGTGGCCAGTGTTAGAAACCTTTTGGATGCTGGAAAAAGAAAGAGGTGCTTCTCTCCATACCCCAATTGGAAGACTGCACTTAAACTCAGCTTCCAAAGGAACCAACGTTTCCCTTCTCCCAGCATGAGGGGCCACAATATCCCACTGGTCCAATCCCACTGGTCCAAAGTCTCCTGGTCATGAGCAGTTGGCATTCCCAGGTAACTTATTCAACAGCTGATACCCCAAATCCAGACTACCTGGTGTGTATTATCCCACAGGTGAGATGGTTCTCAGAACTGTATCACAAGAAAGGAGAGTAACTAAAGTGGGGGTGAGGTCTGTGCATCAGAATCCACATGCACACAGCTGTGCCCCATCCTCTGTGTGGCTCTCAACCACATGATGTGGGGATCACAGAAACTCATGCTTTCCTTTCTCTATATGAAATTTTCCTTTTCCCAGTAAAGCCTATTTCTTAACTTATACCACTACTCTAAGATGGAATTAGTTCAACTCCTGCAACGTAACAGATAGAGACTTACTTAAATGGATGGATTTCACAAGACAGATACTATCATGTCATTACGTCATTTCAGTTCAATTCAATCAACGCTTTATTGAACATTTCATACATACAAAGTTCTGGGCTAGACAGTGCTGTGAATACAACCTTTAATACTTTATTTGGTAAGTTACACTCCAGTTGTGGAAAATTTTGAAAATCAATATTTAAATCAGGTAAAAGAAAGGTATTATCAGAAGTAAAACAGAGCAATGAGTAACTGATTCTAACTAAATAGTTGAAGAATCTCTTGGAAGGTTTTGCCAAGGAAATGGATTTGAAGAAAGCATGAATATTGAGAAGGACTTCAACCAAGTACGAGTATCCCAGGAATTATATACAATCTGAGCACAGAAGATAACTGTTTCCTGAATAGTCAGAAGTTCTAAAAGTTTCTGGAATAACGTCAGAGGGCTGGACTGGGAGTGTGGATTGGGATGATACTTGTTTATATGGATATGTGAGCTATTTGTGTTTCATTTAAACAGCAATATTTTTCTATTTAAGGTAATACAGACAAAAACTAATCTTTCTCTCCTTGCATAATGCATAGGTCCTCCCCCCAAACAGAATGCCAGGTGTACGTTAATGTAACAATAATAATCAATACCATGTGAATTATAAATTATCCCACCAAATCCTAATAAAACATCTTCCTCTGGCAGGCAGAATGCTGACCTGCAGAGCCACTTAACTTCAACTCTTAAAAGTAACTATAGCCTGTGGAAGTTTAAATCAGTACAAAACTTCTGGAGAGCAACTTAGTATCTATCAAAGATCATAAGAACGCTCCTAACTCTGACCTACTAGTTCCAAATCCAGAAACTTACCCCACACAACTAATTGGAAAAATGCACAAAGAAACAAGGGTATTTTTACAGAGCTATTTATAACACATTAGAAATATCCTAAACATCACATATTATAAAATGGTTGAAAAATAACATGATACATCCATACTACTGAGCTATCATACCTCCATTGTTTAAAAATCACACTTTTGAGGGATATTTAACAATATGGGTTCATAACATAGATACAATACTGAGTTTAAAGTCCAATTATAAACAGAAGTAAACAGGAAATAAAGTAAAAAAGCAAAGACAAGATACATATGAAAAAGGGATAAAAGGGATAGAATAGTAAAAGCTTAGAATATCTCTGGGTTATTTGATTGCATACAATTTTAACTTTCTGCCTGTGCTGTGTGAAGAATTGCCTGCTTACATTTCTTTTTATAGGAGATGTGGTTTAAGTCTATCAAGAGAAGAATATAATAATATTGTTGGATCTTCAGGGTATTAATGAGCTTTCTAGAGAAGAAGAGACCGCCAATGTGTTTTCTACACAGGCATTGGGACTCTACTTGATATATTTTAGCAGTAGTAATGAGACCATATAAAGATAGTTGAAAGTCCCAGACATATTTATTTTCTTCTTCCTCTCATAAAAGCTGGGTGACTATTATACAAATATCTTAATTTCACAGAAAAAAATATATTTACTATTCTAATCTAGCTGCTTACTGTTCCAGACAATGTAATCATGGTGGAAAATTAAAAACCTTGAAAAACTGAATGGTGAGCATACACACAAAAAGATAGGGGGGGGAAAGGACTTTCTAAAAGAAATTGAAAGCAAAGATGGATTTTCCTTCTTCACTAGCTTTGTCAAACAGCTTAGCATTTAGTCTCAAATTATATACTTTATTGCTTTACATAACAAATGTCACTTCACACAAGAACACCAACCTTGCCTTTCCAACCTCTTGGCAAAATTTGATGACCTATATATGCCTCGTAGACTCACAGATTATCTCTTTGAAGATTTGGCAACCAATTCTATTGGTTTGCGGTTTGACTTTTACCATGTTCACAACATTGGGAATAGACTGATTTTGGTGCAATTTACCAAATCAGTACTTCTGTTTTCATGTTTGAGTGGGTCGAGGCAAGACCTGTCACACTTAGGGCCAGGAGAACAATTCTGCCTGAGCCTCACATTCCGTAAAGGATTTGAATTTAGACTTCTGGTGTTATCCCCAAATGACTTTATTCCTATTACTTTATGACTATACAGATATTACAAATTTTGTTCTTATGAAAAAGGCTTAGCTGTAAATGGAAATGTGGTGGGAACATTTTCACATTGCTCATATATCTACTGTACCAGAGTAATTCCCTTCTGAATCACGACTGTACACCCATTTTATGAAACAGCCAGGGTAACCTTGGTCTCTCATCTCAAACAGGTGAAGTCACAGCTTATCCAGAACAGGGTGTAAAGAGTCAGGCCTCGACCTTTCCACTTAAAGTTCTGGCAGAGACAGTAAGATGAAAGGAAACAAATACCTGCACAATATATTTCACTTATTCTTCTCAAATATATTGAGTCAGGTTTTCTAACCTAAACTGAAGAATCCAAGAGTTGAGGACAGAAAAGGAAGCCGCAGCCAGAGTAAGAGCTTGTATACCCATGTCTCTCTGAAGCCAGCCTGCACATCGCCCCCCGCTCCAGAATTACACCCAGAGGAAAAGGAGACAGATAAAGCAACGTGGTCCTTAAAAATCTGGATACTCAGAGAAGAATATAGTGCCTCATATCTTTCTAGAAACCTGGCAAGTGACACCTTGAAAAATGTTTCATATGTCCTAATGGAATAAAAGTAATAGCGTTGAGATTGCTGAAAAGGTTGTCTATGCTCACCGATGGCCCAAAGGCAGCCCAGAATCTTCTGTGGCCTTGAAGAGAGAAGTCATCTGAAACTTCCAAGGCTTTCCATGGAGAGGACAAGGTCAATGGATTCCAAGATATCCAGGTCACAACTCAGAAAAAGTATTTTTGAAATTATCCACAATTTTTATAACCCTGTTTTGGTATTAGCCAACAGTCTCAAAATGTTAAAGAGGCCCTGATACCAAGGTAGCATGACCCCATTTTATTCTTTCATGGAAAATGTATTTGCTCAGTGGTTAATTACTATTATCTCATGGAATGTATTGATACCAATGCAGTATCACCTAGTAACTAGAATGGAATCTTAATAAAAAAGAACTTAACAGAATTTGGATTAAAGAACAGAGTGTTATGTATTTTTTCAGTACCAGATCTGGTAAGCAACAGGCTATACAGTCTCCATTCCAGAACTGGTATGGCTGGAACGTACTAAAATCCATTCTCAACTGGATAAATATGAAAGAGTTAGATAACAGAAGATCATCATCTTTATAGAAAGAATTCTATATAGAAGAAAATGTGACCATTTATATATTATGTTTCTTATATTTGGGAGCAACCCAAATATGTCATTGAGATATTTACTGTCACAACATCCTGAAAGATTAGAATTTCGCATTGAATTTTATAGGTAATCAGTTTCAAACCCAAGTTCACAACCCGGATTCTAGAAACAGATTCCCTACAAAGTTCCCTCTTAGGACCTTATCAAATTACTGAAATTATTTAGCACTAAAACCATTAGTCATTTTTCACTCGATAGATTCTACTGAATAAACAGAATTACAACCTAGTGCAAGTTTTCTGCTTGTTCCAACATCGGCTTCAAAAAAAATACTTGTGGGGATATTTTAAGTAACCTTTCTGTCTACGTACCTTTCCACAAGTTCTCCACTTAAATGACTATTTCATGAAATACTGCTATGTTGGTTTATGTCCTCCAAGCTTTCCTGCTTGCACTCTTAAATATCAAAATGTAAGAAGATGAATGGACTGCAAGCCTGCTTAGTAGCATTAATCCATGGTTCTGAAACTTCTGAAATTTTCATTATTTGAATTGACTTTTCCTCATTGATTACTGTTTGAAAAAGCAGAGCCTCATTCCCTACTGGTTTCCGCACCTAAAAGCATGTAACCACCCCGATCATTCATCTTCTGTGCTGCAACAAGAAGATGCAGAATCAGCTGATTTTTCCACGCTCCCCTCCACTCCCACTCTAAGAATTTTAATATCCCTGTTTCCACAGCTGCCGGCTTGGTATCTTCAGCCTTGAACCACTGCCCATACAGATGCTAGAGTTTACTGAGCCATTACAGTGGAAATATAATGTGAACCTATTCTTGAACTATTTCCACTGACCATATTGCAAGTAAAAATGTAGGATTTATGTGGATCAGAATCCTAAAATATTTATAGATTGAATAGGCAACAGACATATTTAACCAAATGAGATATTACTTATGTACCCCAAAATAAACAATGTTTACAGAACATTTTTTCCCCCAAAACTACTCTTACTGTTATCTTTGCCATTTTTTATCAGTATATTAGATAATTCCTTGCAAAAGAGTAATAGAAAATATCTATATTGTGACTCTATTATTATATTATAGCTATTATGATAGAGTGTAGCATCCATTAGGAAAGAGGATTACAGTCAAAAATCAATATGGATTTTGTACAAAGAAAAGAACTTCTCAATCACAGTAAGCCCATCTCAAGATGGCTTTAACGAACTTTGTTTCACCTCAGACCTCCACCATGTTTAGAATAGGTATTTGCACATCCATAGCTCTTAACATTTATCCTTCAGATAATACTTGATATTTATTTCCACTGGACTAAAGTAATATAGAGAGAGCTAGCTCATCCACGATGTCACTATCAAATGTCAAGGAAATGAGGAGGCCGAGAAGATGGTACTCACTAGAATTCCTTGAACCAGAGTTGAAGCTAACAAGCAAGCACGACCTGCTAGATCACTTCATCACTTTTTAGATGAGATTGCCCAGTGCCTCAGCCACCTCTCTGAAGATTTTGATAAAGCATTTTAAAATAAACAAAAACATGTTTTAATTACTATTCTTTCATTTACAAGCCTTCACTCATTTTTACCAGAGTAAGTTTCTGCAATGGAGCTGGACTAAGGTAGTAGCTATGGCCATTATAATTTCCGTAAGAGCTGTGCCAATTAAGGTCGAGAAGGCCTATTGACCCTCATGGTATAACTAAGTTAATCAATTTGTAAAATAATTTTATGAAGTGATTTGAAACAGTAAACCCTAGAAGATCTTTCTAGATTGAGAAGTTGATTTTATTTCTAAGAGGAACCATAATGCCACAATGCTATTACGACTGTTGAATTTTCACTGGGCATTTTTATACTTTAATGCAATTAAAAAAAGCCTCTGCAAGGTTAAAAGGGTAAATTCCCTCAACGTTATCTATGCAGTAGAAAATAATTCTATAAAATGTTTATATAAAATATTTTTCATTCCCTATCGAAGTGTTGATATTGCAAATTTATAAAAAATAAAATTTTAACAAACTAAACCATAGAATGTCATGAATAAAAAACCATTTTTTTTTCCTATGTATGTGTGTGTCAGCACACAGTGAACAGCTTTGTTAACTAGGAGTGTATGTCAGATACACACACTCCCCTCACACTGGCTACAGAAATATCCCTTTACCTTAAGGGCATCCTACATCATTATTATATATACAGTTAAAAAAAAAAAAGTAGTTAAAATTTTTTCATTAAGTTTTGAAAGTTTTATTCACATGTGGTACAATTTTCCTACTACAGAGTAAGTTTATTTCCTACTGATAATATTATCAATCGGGAACATGATAAAAAAGAAGAGAATTAGTACATGTCCTTTTCTAAGTCCCATCTGGGGATTAAATGAAATTGAACCTATTTTAATGCATATGAGCAATACTGAAATATATTTTGAAGAGAGTATTTTATTAAAAAGGACTCTAGTTGTCTCATTCATAAATTGAAGAATGACTTTTCATAATATATTATTCCCTGACATTAATGGTTTTATGTAAGGCCTTAGCCTTCGGAATCTTCCGGTTATCACGTTTCAACACATTGTACTGGTTGACATTTAAAGTCTCTACAAGCTCATGAGGCATTTTAGGCCTGACTGTCATTCCTCTGCTGCCTTACAATAGATTTTCCTCAGGAATGAAACCCAGTGACCCAACTGACACCACCAGGAGAGTATGAACTCATTAAGTCCAAGTAGATCTAATTAACCAAAACAGTAATCCCTTAAAATATTTTGCTTCCCAGAAATCTTTTGTTCCTAATGACTTAGCTTTACTGGGAGATCATCCAGAATCACTTTCTATAAAGCTGTTCCAAAGAAATCTGTCTAAATTAAAGCTGTCTAAACCAGAGTTCTATCCCTGCCCTCTTGGAAGAGCGTTTTACAAATTTAAGTTTTTTCCTTGTGATGAATAAAGAAACGTTAAGGATGATCTTATTATTCAGTATCACCTTTCTAAGTTCCCCTTTCTTCATTCTTCTCTATTATTATATACCCACTTCCACGTTTTTCTGCACTTTTTGCACTTGCCTCTTTCCCCATCTCCATCCCAAATGAATCCTGATTGTGCCCCAATTACTGCATTTAGTTCTGCCTTTTCCTCTTTTTCCCCTCCCCTTTGCACTTTTTTTATTTCATGTATACCTAAAACGTTGTAAAATCTTACTCCCTTTCAGATTCTCAGGTGTATTCTTGTCTGCAATTATGAGACTGCAATTGTTCACCTTCGGTTTTGCTGACCTATCAGCTTAACCATCTCAAAATCCTTATCATAAGCAGTCAGGAAGTGATAGCTAATAAAGATGATAACTAATATATACTCAGTTCTTAATGTGTCAAGCTCTCCTCTAACATGTGCTTGACATTTACTTTTTATAATAGATGAATAGCAAGATAGATGATTGATATAAAGGTACCTCAGACATGAATGGATAAATCTAAAGATATAAAGATATATAGAATTTTCTGTACTTTTTCTATTAAATGTTCCTGCATCAATTATTTCACACCTATGTTTGTTTCTTACCATTACTCCATAAACTTAAACTCACCTGCAAAGTATCTTCATCTCACAGCTCTTAGATTATGGTTATAATAAGCTTTTAATTATTTTAAACACAAAACTTCTTGATGAAATATCAGTCTTTGTTCACTGAAAGGGAGCAAGAAATGCTTTTTGCCAAGTATTTAAAAAAAAAAAAGACTCCAACCTACCATGTGTGTACACAAACCTACCACCCAAACCTCACATGCTGAGCCAAGACAGACAGACTCTGGGACCCTGTGCCTAGATCTCCTTTCCTGCTGTGCCCCAAGCACTGTGGTTAAAGAGGGGGGAACTGTAACTATTGGAGGAGGGGACACACAATTTTTTCTAGTGAAAATGGAAACAGAGTCTCTAATGTAAGCCACTCTCTGCTATAATCAAACAGACACTTTAACTCAGTGGCTATATACTATGTAAAAGTATATCACTAGTACCCTCCTCCTCATTTAACTTAAACAGTATGAGGTAGCTGACAGAGTTGCTACTCCCAATGCCCAGATCACTTTGTTGGCCACTGTCCTATACAAGGAAATCATATCTTCCAAGAGGAAATGTAAAAATAAGCTGCTAACCTAATAATTTAAAGGAGTGTTTTTGATTACTCTAGTTTCCCCAATTCCTCCTATATTTAAGGGTAAAAATTACTTTTCTCCAAATCTTTCCTCAACACAGTAGTAAAAGATACGAAAACTGATATTTATAGAATATCAAGGGTAAGAGTAGGTGTATTAAAAACCAAACTTGCATTCAACAAGTAACATTCTAACATAATCAAAGTCCACAACAGATAAACTGAATTTTTCTTACTTTAGAACAAGGGTTCTTAACTGTGGTTGACTTTGCTCCCCAGGGGACATTTGGAAATACCTGGGGACATTTTGGGTTGTCCCAACAGCTCTGGGCCTCTAGTAGGCGAAGGACAAGAGGGCAAGGATGCTGCTAATCTTTCAACAATGCACAGCTGTCTCCTACCACAAAGAATCATCTGGTCCAACATTTCAATAGTGCCCAAGTTGAGAAAGCCTGCTATAGGAGGAGGTTTGCAGTTCATGTTTAATTGTATTTTAATATTAGAACATATGAAGAACAGTAAGTGAATCCAGTGAGTAGTTCGATACAAGAAAATGGTAATACTTTCCCTTTTGTCTTTAACAACCATTTGAAAAAGAGGGGAAAGATGTAGCCAGGAGGGTAAAGGGGAAGATGCTATTTATACACATCATGTTTATCTAATTAAATCCCTATGACAGACCAATGAGAAGGCGGGAACATCACTAAGTGGTGGTTAAGAGCTTGAGATCTGTAGGCAGCATTCTGGATTCATCTTCCAGCTCTTGCTTTTTAGATATATACTATTTGGCAACTTAATCTCTCTGCGCCTCTGTCCCGCGTCCGTAATACAGGGATAAGAACAATGTATTTCAAGATGTTGTTGTGAGGATAAAATTAGTTAATGTAAGTAAAGGGAGCAGGGGATATCGAAAAGCATTTACAGGTGTTTGCTTTTATTGGTTTGATTATTCTTACAACTACCATGATGGCCACCATCATTGTTTCATAGGTGAGAAAATCAGGCCTCAGGGAAGTCTAGAGAACTAGCTTATAGGTGGCACAGTGTGACCTGGACTGCACCCCGCTCCTGACTCCAGGTGGGGGGTGATAGAGCTGCATGGTGTCACGTATCAGAGACTTGCACCAAGGCCAAGGCATTACCCTGATGTCTCCTAGAGGTTCTGTCACGTCAAATTATTAGCCTGCTTGTGAAGTTGTGTTTGGTCCCTCAGTAATTCAGACTTTAGAACTTGATTATTTTGTCTTCAAAACTCATGTTTGTTTTGGACGCACTTGAGGATATTTACCAAATAATTCAACATCTTAAAGCTTAAATAATAATGCCGGTGATAAAGTGTTGGCTATAGCCCATTGCAGTTCATGCAGTATCCTTCAAGTTGTCTGAGGACAGGAATATTCACTCACCTTTTTGCTAGCTGCTTCTCCCTCCTGCTCTTCAAGGTCTCCAGGCCCTTCCCCCTCTCCCAGCTCCCACCCTTACGCTTCTCCCCACAGCTTCAACCGTTTGGGAAGAAAAAGTAAAAAGCACCAAACCACTGGTCTCAAATTACTAGGGATATATCACAAACAGAGCAATTAAGCCCACTCACATACGTCTAACGTATCTTTATCACTATGTGAACGCTTTTTCTGTATTTGGCAGTTGCACTGTCTCCTGCCTCAGAAACAACCATGATATTACAATTTGTTAACAAACACTCAGCTTTTATTTTATGATTCAGAGTCATCACTTCCTTTAGATATTGACTTCTACATCCAGATATTCCTGAGCAGTTACACCCCAATTCCCACCATTTTGGTTACAGCAGCTGAATTGAGTTTAACTTTATAATTTTGGCATTTCCTTCTTATGACATTACTGCCACTTCTAAACCCCCCATCACTCAGCGACTGAAAAACCAACCAAGCAAATGAACCACAACAAAGCAAAATTTTCAGATCCTCATGCAAAACCATGTAATTATTTTCCTGTCCTTAAGCCATAATGAAGATAATTTCTTTAGCCTAGATTACTTTGAATTTTCACACTTCTATTAACGTTTGCAACTTTTCCCTTTCTTTGGTTCCATTTTAAAAATCACAGAATAACTCTCAGCTACTACAAAAAACTTTTAAGTTTTTAAAAATTAAATCCTTTGCATTATTTTCTATTCTTTCCCAATTCATCACTTGATAGTATGCATTCTATTCTTTGACGACTCTCCCAGGTTTATATGAAAATCAGATTCTTGCTCCACAGCTGCCCTAATATCACTGTGATTAGCAGCAAATATAACGAAAAGCAGTAAGAATTTTCATCTAACTAGGAGTAGGGGAGCAAAATGAAGAAAGGAGTTTACTCTCAAGCCAAAGTATGAGCGTTTCAGGCCATATTTTTTTCACAATATATATCATATAAGCACTTGTATTCGTTTCCATTATTGCTGGGACAAACTATTGCAAACTCAATAAGCAAAAACAGCATAAATTTCTTAACTCACAGTTCTGAAGGTCAGAAGTTCAAAACGGGTCTTGCTGAGCTAAAATCAGGGGGTTGTCCGGGCTGTGTTCCTCTCTGAAGGCTCTGGGAGAAAATCCATTTTCTTGCTTTTTCCAGCTCCTAGACGCTGCCTCTATTCTCCAGCTCAGGAGCCCTCCCGCCATTTTGAAAGCCTGTAACCACACAGCAACTCTTTCTCACACCGTCCTCACTCTGGACCTCCCGCCTCCCTCCTTGGCTTATAAGGGCGCTTGTGATTACATGAGGCCCACCTGAATCATCCCGAATATGTGCTCCATTGCAAGGTCAGCTGATTAGCAACATTAATTCCATCTGCAGCATTAATTCCCCTTTGCCTTGTAACACAATCTATTCGCAGTTTCTGGAAATTAGAATGCGGACGTCTATGGAGGAGGGATTATTCTGCCTACTATAGTGCTTGTTTGTTTTGGGGTGTGTTTTTCTCTTTGCTCAGTTGTAAAGCAGAATAATTTGAAAATTAGATAATAGAACGGTAAATTTTTTTCCTTCTCTCAATATCTCTTAAAATCCCAGCTAACTCACTGGCTCCCTCTCTCTCTCTCTCTCTCTCTCTCAGAACAAAAATTACAAAAAACTTTACAGAGTAATTAGTAGGCTTTTCATAAATTGGTAAAACAAAACAAACAAACAAACATGAATGTCAAATAAATGCTGAATGGAACCAAACTGGTTTTAGCATTTAACTGTTTTTTGTTCTCATAAGCATTTTTAAAACTTTTAATATAAGTAATACATAGTAGAATAATTAAAATTACAAATAAGTAAAAGAAAAATTATAAAGTTAAAATCATTTCTAAACCCACTACAATGGAAAGCAGTTATCTTTTTATATACATTTATTTACATCATATTATCATGAAAATATTTCTTTGTCAGTAATTATATATTTAAAATTATGATGACTAAATAATATTTCACTATAATTTACAGTGCATGTTCTGTGAGGCTTGGGGCTACTTTCAAAAGATGTGATAAACATCTTTTATCACCTAAAAGATACTCATGTGTATATCTCTGTGCACTTTATCCTTACAACTAACAGGAGTAAAATTACTAGGTCAAAGATTATGCTCATTTTTTAGTAGTCATTGTTTATGTATACTAGATGTTAGTGTTTAATAGGTGTATTCATGAACTTCTTAGTGAAGTTTAATTTTGCCCTATAATATAAGGTATCAAAAATTTTCTAATTTTTTGATTTCAAGAAACCTTGTCATGCAAGTGGCAGCATTACAAACATGGTTTTAAGTACTCAGTAAAGAACATAGTGCAAAGTGAGTAGTCAGTAAATGGATGAATGACCATGTTTGCTTAGGATTATGTCAGGCTGCAAAATTTAATCAGTGTAGATGGCATGAGTTAATCTTACATGCATACAGTGTGCAGTGCCAACATATCCACAGATCTCCTTAGTGTTTTTTGTCAAATGACAGATTATATTGTTTTGGAACAGTGACTCACAGCCATGGCTGCACACTGTAGTCACCTGGCAAGTTTTAGGAACTACTGCAGACTAGGCATTGATTTTAGAAGCTACCCAGGTGATTCTGCTATGCAGTCAAGATTTTATTTTCTACTACTCAGGCTTTGACCCACACTAGACCGTTAAATCAGAATCTCCAGGGGTAGGACATGGGCAACAGCACTTTCTAGAGTGCCCCATGTGAATACCACGTGCAGACCAAACTGAGAACCACTAAAAGGGTCCTCAGGATCAAGTCTCCAACCCATTTGTTTTACAGGTGAGGATAATTGAGACCTGAGCGGCTCAATTGTCTTCCCCCAAGGTTACATGGCTAATTAGATTCTGTGTTAGAAGTCAGGCCACATTTAGCATAGAGATTCAGAGCACAGAAGAAACCATTTTAAAAGACAGACATTTTTCAAACCACTAAAAATAGACGAAAATATGGCATCATTTAGAATCTTCTAGGAGAACTAGCCAATTATACATCTTACCTGTTTATTGCTTCTACACTCTCTGGTCCCATTATCTACTGACTCACCTAGGCTCACCTTGCACTTTAAGTGATTCTGAAAGGCCTCTGAACTAAATTTGGGGAGAGTCTTGGGGTTATGAGTGTTATGCTCCTGAGGGTCCCATGTCCCAGTAATTGGTCCACTAATGTGTTAATGGCTGGAGTTTAACAGAATGAAAACAATAGGAAAAGAGAAGACATATGGTTAGAGGACTGACTGTTCTGTGCCGGGTTTCCTGTGTGGAAAATCAAACGACTTGATACTAATTGTTTGTGTGCAAAAGTCGTTGGCAGTGAAGCCAACAAAAACACTGGATAGTGTGTCGGCTCAAAGCAAAGCACATCAAATTATGTATTCAGAAGTCCTTATAATCAGAACCTTGGTCATGTGAATCACTTGCTTTTTACTTAGGCTTCAGGAGGCCCTTCCTGTGAACAGAATGTCTGGCCTATTAAACACAGAGCTGCCAAGTCAGAGCCACAGGTGGCCATAATTTGGCAAGTGATAAAACACCAGCCATGCTGAAGACAATAAAAAACGGATAGGATTTTTTTTCATCTGGTTTTCAATACATACATACAGAACAAAAGACTTTCTTGGGAGAAAGCTGAGTTTTATGATTGAACATAACACCCCATATGATTCCCTAATACATTACCAAGCCCCTACTTAAGGTTTGGAAATTTTTTATTGAAAGTCACTGATTTATAAGTCTGTATAAAAGACAGTATTATAGCTGAATAAGTAGCTATATTCATTTAATTTTTCCCATTTCTTCTTATGTTTTTAAGGATTCATCATAGATATTTACATTCTCCGTAACCTTAGAAAAAAGGCACAGAGAACTTGTGTACTGAGAATTTTACAAATCCACAGTCAAACTTCACCTTCTACCTCACTCCCAGCCACAATACACAGCCAGCCGATGCTCACAAGATGTCATCCACCTAACTCTACAGACCTTAGCGCTCTTTCTCTCTTAACAGTTAGGTTCATTGTATTTCTTATCACTCTGATCCTTCTCAATCTCCTGAGATACCCATGTTGACCCAAACCCTATTGCACCTACCACTCTTCAATTTCACCCTACATTGTGTTCTGTATACGATCCTGTCTCAACGTTATCTATTTCCTCTCTTGTAAATCCTCCAAATTAATGTATATGTAATGAACAGCATGTGAGCAAACCCTAGCACCAGCATCTGGGTATCTATTTACTCCTCCTGTACTCTGGGGTTATAAACTCCAGCCCCAGGACTGAAAAACAGGACCAGTGCCAAGGAAACTGCGACCTATTTCAGGCTCTGCCACCTCATAGATTTACCAGAACGAACAATTTTGGGGCCCTATTTTCTTCATCCATAAAATAAAAATACAATTTTTAGAGCGTTCTCTTCAGAGTGGTTGCTAAGATCATGGAAGCCAATGAAAAGTGACCATCTTAAAACGCATGTGATTGAAAATCTGTGTCAGAAAGAATTTCCATATTCTCAATTTCTTTATAGTTTGAATAAACCTTAAAATGTAACTAGGCTAACTTACAATTAAGTGCAAATTTTCATTCTTACTCTCTGATAGATGGTTACCAGTTTCTGCTTGAATATATTTAGTGATGGGAACTCTTTCTGTCTGAACGCTACTCATTCCAGCCTTAACAATGTGTATTTATCTGTGATAGTTTAAAAAAAAAAAAAGCACCATCTCTGATATAGCTTATAAATTGACAAGATTTTACCACAGGATATTAGGAAAGAGAAACAAAGCAATTTATTTCCTTGTTTCCTTTTTGTAATTATCACCAAAAGATAGAAATTTTACAATTAGGTTCAAACCTCCTATTTAAAACAGAATTGGTAAAATACCACAAGCATAAAGACGATCATTTTCTGTTCTCAAACTTAGAGATATTAGAGGGTCCAACTTGCAGTGATTTTTAAGTGCAGTAAATCTAGGTTTAGCTTGCAAATAACTAACAAAAAGGAAACAGTGACAAGAATATTAAGAAGTAGTAAAAGACTAAAGGCCAAAAGGAATTTTTGAGTAATTAGGGATAAAAAAGACAATTTGTATTATGGCCCAAAGCATATGGAAAGGTGCTCAACACATTATGAGGGAAATGCAAATTAAAACTACAATAATATATCAATACACACAGCAGATTGTTGAACAAGAGAAAAACTAACAATACAAAGTGATAGTGAAAATGTGGAGTGACTAGAACTCTTATGCATCGCTGGTGGAAGTGACAGTTGGTACAACCACTTTGAAAAATTATTTGGCTATAGAGTAAAACTAAAAATACCTATGACTCAACAAGTCTGAACCTGGCAATAATGAGTACAGTTCACGTCTTAGATCCACTAAAAGACATGAACAAAAATGTAAATAGAACCTTTATTCATAATTGTCCAAAACTGAGTTTGACTCAAATGTCCCTCAACAGTAGAAGGGATAAACCAATTGTGTAGTATTCATGCTCTCAGTAATGAAAAAGAACCAACCATTGTTACAAGCAACAACGTAAATGAATCTCCCAGACACGATGTTCAGCAAAAGAAGACAGACTGAAGAAAGGAAATACTGTATGATTCCATTTACATGAAGTTCAAAAATAGGACAAATTAACTCATGGTGGTAAGTTATAATTATCCTTACCTTTGTATGCTGACATGGGGTGTGAGGGAGCCTCCTGAGGTGCTGGAGATATTTTGTATTTTGATCTATAAGGTGATTACCCAGGCATCTACAGTTATAAAACAATTGATTTGTATATTTAAGAATTATGCACAGAAAAACTACTACCAGTAGAGACGTACAGCTTTACTATATTATATTCTAAACTATAATTCACATTTTTCCATCTCAGCCTCTTTAGAATACACCAAAATAATATTTCATGTAATAGAGTCAAGTTGGAAAGAGTTGTCAAGAGCTTAATTTGAATTAATTATTGTGTTTAAGAAAAACTGCTTTATAATTGTATATCTTGATAGTGAAAAAAGTATATTTAGCACTTCTAAACGTCCTTCTGTTTACTTAATACAAGCACTTATTAAAATGAGTTGCAGAGTTTCTCATTGATGAAAGCATTCATGAAAAAATAAGTGTATTTTAAATAGAAGTTACTTTATTTACTATGAAGGCAAATCAGGATGACCTGGGTCAACAAGTGCATTTAACTGAGAAGGACTACCATTTAATTTGTGGAATTCTATAGTAAATTTGAACTAAAATGATTTTTACCACATAACTCTCTTTAAAAAAGTGGAATTTGCTAAAGAAAGCAGTTATTTAGGAAAGTGTTCTAATAGTGTATACCTGAGTATCATAAACTCAAGGACGCAAAGTTTCTAGTCACTAATTCCCTGAGGCAAACACTTTGCGAGGAGAGAAGTGGTTCACCCGCCCATGAGTTCCCTTCTCTGAAAACTGTCCAGCTGCCTATGCACCCGGGTGCACTCAATACTTTCCTTATTCAAAACTATTCATGTGATTTTCATTGCAAAAAAAAAAACTATTCTAATAGTGTCTACCCCCCTTAGAGAGGAGTAGGAAAACAAAAGTAACCTTACTCTTTTGCTGTTAATAAGACAAAAACTAAAGAAAAATAGGGAAAATCTACTACTTAAAACACCTAGTACTTTACAAATAAGCCACAAAAAAAAAGGAGAGAGAGAGAGAGAGAGAGAGAGAGAGTGTGTATGCACGCATGCGTGTGCGCAGACTGGAGAACAAGAAAAACATCTAATCCCTTCCGTGAAAATTTTTTTTAATTGAATGGAAAGAGAAGTTAATCAGACAAAGGAAGGAGGAGAAAGGGTCCATTACAGAATTGAAAATCAGATGCTTACATCTTTTATGATGTCATATAACATTACCTGAGTAGGGCCTATGAGAAAAAAAGGAGCATTTCTGAGAAGGGCACAGAAACCTTGCTCCATGGGGAAGCTTGTAACTTAAATCCTGCCTTTTAGCCCCACCAGAGAGCAAGCTTTAGGAATCTCCCCTGATAGAAAGGGCTGCTCATTTTCAGCACCACCACTTGCCTCTACCATCTTCTTGAACCCCTGCCCTCCATGTCCCCACCCTACGCTTGTGTTGGTTTTGTTTTTTACATTGAAAATGCAGAAGGTATGCTGTAAGATGCAAGGAAAATGTTCTAGTTTCTGGGGAGTAGTCCAACTCTTGTGGTTTTATTAAATAAACATTCAACAAACTTCTACTACATGCAAAGCACTATGATAGATCCAGGAGAAGAAAGATGACTAAAGGAAAATAAAACACATTCTATGAAAGGTTGACTTCAAATTGCTTAAAATCCTGGACAGGGAGGGGTGCGGTGGGGATGTTTGAAACCAACAGAAAAACATGAATACAATTAAGGAAGTAAAAGAGGGAAAGGATATCCTAAATGCATCATATCTGGAACAATTCAACTTTACTTTTCCATAGGAAATAAGGGCATTTTAAGCCAGCAAAGGTCATTTAAAAATCTGGTCCCAGTGTCATGGTGAAGGCAGAGTCCAAGACGGTCTCTAAGGACGGGAGTGTAGAACACGGCTGAACTCAAAATGTTCTGTGGAAAAGTAAGTATAGAGTAAAACAAATAATTTTGTTTTTAGGAAGCTGAGTACATTCAATATTGCAGGCACTAATTACTACCTTGGAAGCTTCAGAAATTCCTAAGTAGATGAGTCTAGGGGAGTAATCTGGTTGAAGAAAGGTAAGCAGACTTGTCTTCAAGCTTAATTTTTATAGCAAGCGAATCATTTACTTTCACTTGTTTGTTTATTTGGCAAGGTTTAGGAGAGGCTAATGGACACCAGTCTGGCTCCCCATCCCTCTTCCCCCTTCCCCTCCCCCATATCACTTGGTGCCTCCACTGACCATTAATGAAAATAATAATAAAGAACATGAAGAAAAACCAAGCAGTTGTTTAATTAATCATTTTGAAGGCAACAATTTAGAATAACTAGATATTGTTTATCATTTCAGAATCAAATGATAATTTGCATAGCTATCGGCAGGTTGGTGATTTTTGAATTTTTGTTGGTTACAGAGGCTTGTGAGAATTTCAGAAAAAATGACAGGGTCTCTTTCTTCCAAACTACCTATATTTGCCTCCCCACATTTACTCAAATTGTATCAATGTAATGGAGTTTATGGGTCCCTGGGAAACTCATATACTGTTTTTATTTTAGCCTTCCCCTCAACCTCCCAGCCACTCACCCTTCACCACTAATGTTTGGAAACAATAGATTGTATTTCTATTTTCTTACTGCTCTCTTTATATTTTTACACAAACATCCATCACTGTAAAAGGAAATACAGAGGGGGTTTGCAGACACTAATCCTAAATGAAAATTCAGGAATTTCTGTATGATTTTTTAATTTGGTGTTGGTTATTATCACTGGTCTTGGTTTTTTTTAGAGCAATAAAGAGATAGAAAAAAAAGTCAAGGATTATTTGTATGAAAATTTTGACTATGGTGTCTGTAATAGGCTGCTTTTACATGCTACAGCTTTTGATATATCTAATAATTTAAATAGAAGTAAATTATTGAAGTAAAATAGACTCATCCCCTAAATAGAGTTCTATTAATAAAACATGGAGATCTGAAACCATAGTAACAAAATGCTCAACAGTAATAATTTATTTGCCTTAATAACTTCTATCAGACTAACAAATGCAAACAAGACAAATAAGAATATGAAAATTAAAAGCTTTTTCTTCAAAATTATTTATTTATAACCAAAAGAAACAGAAATTAATACCCAGAAAAATAAAATTAATTTATTTCAAGATATTAAATTATTTATAACAATTATTCTAATTCCTTCTGAAAAGTATCTCTTGAACATAATCTCATGGACTAAATTTTAAAAAGAAAGAAACCAGAGGAGCTTCAAGATGGCTGAAGAGTAAGACACGGAGATCACCTTCCTCCCCATAAATACATCAGAAATATATCTACATGTGGAACAGCTCCTACAGAACACCTACTGAACGCTGACAGAAGACCTCAGACCTCACAAAATTCAAGAAACTCCCCACGCACCTGGGTAGGGCAAAAGAAAAAAACAGAGACAAAAGAATAGGGACGGGACCTGCACCAGTGGGAGGGAGCTGTGAAGGAGGAAAGGTTTCCACACACTAGGAAGCCCCTTCCCGGGCGGAGACTGAGGGTGGCGGAGGGGGGAAGCTTCGGTCCACGAGGGAGAGCACAGCAACAGGGGTGCAGAGGGCAAAGCGGAGAGATTCCCGCACAGAGGATCGGTGCCGACCGGCACTCACCAGCCCGAGAGGCTTGTCTGCTCACCCGCCGGGCCGGGCGGGGGCTGGGACCTGAGGCTCGGGCTTCGGAGGTCGGATCCCAGGGAGAGGACTGGGGTTGGCTGCATGAACACAGCCTGAAGGGGGCTACTGCGCCACAGCTAGCCTGGAGGGAGTCCGGGGAAAAGTCTGGACCTGCCTAAGAGGCAAGAGACCATTGTTTTGGGGTGCACAAGGAGAGAAAATTAAGAGCGCCACTTAAAGGAGCTCCAGAGATGGGCGCAAGCCACAGCTATAAGCGCAGACCACAGAGACAGGCATGAGACGCTAAGGCTTCTGCTGCCGCCACCAAGAAGCCGGTGTGCGAGCACAGGTCACCCTCCACACCTACCCTCCCAGGAGCCTGTGCAGCCCGCCACTGCCAGGGTCCCGTGATCCAGGCACAACTTCCCCGGGAGAATGCATGGCGTGCCTCAGGCTGGTGCAACGTCATGCCGGCCTCTGCTGCCACAGGCTCGCCCCGCACTCCATGCCCCTCCCTCCCCCCCCCCACCCCCGGCCTGAGTGAGCCAGCATCCCCGAAGCAGCTGCTCCTTTAACCCCGTCCTGTCTGAGCGAAGAACAGATGCCCTCCAGCGACCTACACGCAGAGGCGGGGCCAAATCCAAAGCTGAACCCCGGGATCTGTGAGAACAAAGAAGAGAAAGGGAAATCTCTCCCAGCAGCCTCAGAAGCAGCGGATTAAAGCTTCACAATCAACTTAATGTACCCTTCAACTGTGGAATACCTGAATAGACAACGAATCATCCCAAATTGAGGAGGTGGACTTTCAGAGCAAGATTTATTATTTTTTCCCCTTTTCCTCTTTTTGTGAGTGTGTATGTGTATGCTTCTGTGTGAGATTTTGTCTGTATAGCTTTGCATCCACCATTTGTCCTAGGGTTCTATCCGTCCGTTGTTTTTTTTAAATTTTTTTTCTTAATAATTATTTTTTACTTTAATACCTTTATTTTATTTTACTTTGTTTTATTTTATCTTCTTCTTTCTTTCTTTTTTTCTTCCCTTTTATTCTGAGCCGTGTGGAGGACAGGCTCTTGGTGCCCCAGGCAGGCCTCAGGGCTGTGCCACTGAGGTGGGAGAGCCAAATTCAGGACACTGGTCTACAAAAGACGTCCCAGCTACACGTAATATCAAACGGCGAAAATCTCCCAGAGATCTCCATCTCAACACCAACACCCAGCTTCACTCAATGACCAGCAAGCTACAGTGCTCGACACCCTATGCTAAACAACTAGCAAGACAGGAACACAACCCCATCCATTAGCACAGAGGCTACCTAAAATCATAATAAGGCCACAGACACCCCAAAACACACACCACCAGACATAGACCTGCCCACCAGAAAGACAAGATCCAGCCTCAACCACCAGAACACAGGCATTAGTCCGCTCCACCAGGAAGCCTACACAACCCACTGAACCAACCTTAGTCACTGGGGACAGACACCAAAAACAACGGGAACTACAAACCTGCAGCCTGCGAAAAGCAGACCCCAAACACAGTAAGTTAAGCAAAATGAGAAGACAGAAAAACACACAGCAGATGAAGGGGCAAGGCAAAAACCCACAAGACCTAACAAATGAAGAGAAAATAGTTAGTCTGCCAGAAAAAGAATTCAGAATAATGATAGTAAAGATGATCCAAAATCTTGGAAATAGAATGGAGAAAGTACAAGAACGTTTAACAAGGACCTAGAAGAACTAAAGAGCAAACAAAGTGATGAACAACAAAATAAATGAAATTAAAAATTCTCTAGAACGGATCAATAGCAGAATAACTGAGGCAAAAGAATGGATACGTGACCAGAAAGGAAAAATAGTGGAAATAACTACTTCAGAGCAGAATAAAGAAAAAAGAATGAAAAGAACTGAGGACAGTTTCAGAGACTTCTGAGACAACACTAAATGCACCAACATTCAAATTATAGGGGTCCCAGAAGAAGAAGAGAAAAAGAACGGGTCTGAGAAAATATTTGAAGAGATTATAGTTGAAAACTTCCCTAATATGGAAAAGGAAATAGTTAATCAAGTCCAGGAAGCACAGAGACTCCTATACAGGATAAATCCAAGGAGAAACACGCCAAGTCACATATTAATCAAACTATGAAAAATTAACTACAAAGACAAAATATTAAAACCAGCAAGGGAAAAACAACAAATAACACATAAGGGAATCCCCACAAGGTTAACAGCTGATCTTTCAGCAGAAACTCTGCAAGCCAGAAGGGAGTGGCAGGACATATTCAAAGTGATGAAGGAGAAAAACCTACAACCAAGATTACTCTACCCAGCAAGGATCTCATTCAGATTAGATGGAGAAATTAAGACCTTTACTGACAAGCAAACGCTAAGAGAATTCAGCACCACCAAACCAGCTTTACAACAAAAGCTAAAGGAACTTCTCTAGGCAGGAAACACAAGAGAAAGAAAAGACCTACCATAATAAACCCAAAATAATTAAGAAATGGTAATAGGAACATACATATCGATAAATGTAAATGGATTAAATGCTCCAACCAAAAGACATAGATGGGCTGAATGGATACAAAAACAAGACCCGCATATATGCTGTCTACAAGAGACCCACTTCAGACCTAGGGACACATACAGACTGAAAGGGAGGGGATGGAAAAAGATATTCCATGCACATGGAAATCAAAAGAAAGCTGGAGTAGCAATTCTCATATCAGACAAAATACACTAAAACAAAGACTATTAGAAGAGACAAAGAAAGACACTACATAATGATCAAGGGATCAATCCAAGAAGAAGATATAACAATTGTAAATATTTATGCACCCAACAAAGGAGCACGTCAATACATAAGGCAAATACTAACAGCCATAAAAGGGGAAATCCACAGTAGCACAATCACAGTAGGGGACTTTAACACCCCACTTTCACCAATGGACAGATCATCCAAAATGAAAATAAATAAGGAAACACAAGCTTTAAGTGATATATTAAACAAGATGGACTTACTTGATATTCATAGGACATTCCATCCAAAAACAACAGAATACACATTCTTCTCAAGTGCTCATAGAACATTCTGCAGGATAGATCATACCTCGGGTCACAAATCAAGCCTTGGTAAATTTAAGAAAACTGAAATTGTATCAAGTATCTTTTAGGACCATAACGCTATGAAACTAGATATGAATTACAGGAAACAATCTGTAAGAAATACAAACACATGGAGGCTAAACAACACACTACTTAATAACCAAGAGATCACTGAAGAAATCAAAGAGGAAATCAAAAAATACCTAGAAGCAAAAGACAATGAAAACACGACGACCCAAAACCTATGGGATGCAGCAAAAGCAGTTCTAAGAGGGAAGTTTATATCAATACAATCCTACCTTAAGAAACAAGAAACATCTCAAGTAAACAACCTAACCTTACACCTAAAGCAATTACAGAAAGAAGAACACAATAACTCCAAAGTTAGCAGAAATAAATGAAAAAGAAATGAAGGAAATGATAGCAAAGATCAATAAAACTAAAAGCTGGTTCTTTGAGAAGATTAACAAAATTGATAAACCATTAGCCAGACTTCTCAAGAAATAAAGGGAGAAGACTCAAATCAATAGAATTAGAAACGAAAAAGGAAAAGTAAAAACTGACACTGTAGAAATACAAAGGATCATGAGAGATTACTACACACAACTATATGCCAATTAAATGGACAACCTGGAAGAAATGGACAAATTCTTAGAAATACACAACCTTCTGAGACTGAACCAGGAAGAAATAGAAAATATGAACAGACCAATCTAATCACTGAAATTGAAACTGTGATTAAAAATCTTCCAACAGGGCTTCACTGGTAGTGCAATGGTTGAGAGTCCACCTGCCGATGCAGGGGACACAGGTTCGTGCCCCGGTCCGAGAAGACCCCACATGCCGCAGACCGGCTGGGCCCGTGAGCCATGGCCGCTGAGC
>NW_020837949.1:65389867-65390524 GCF_003676395.1 Aethalodelphis obliquidens | reverse complement strand
CTTCCAACAAACAAAAGCCCAGGACCAGATGGCTTCACAGGCAAAATCTATCAAACATTTAGAGAAGAGCTAAAACCTATCCTTCTCAAACTCTTCCAAAATATAGCAGAGGGAGGAACACTCCCAAACTCCTTCCATGAGGCCACCATCAGTCTGATACCAAAACCAGACAAAGATGTCACAAAGAAAGAAAACTACAGGCCAATATCACTGATGAACAGAGATGCACAAATCCTCAACAAAATACTAGCAAACAGAATCCAACAGCACATTAAAAGGATCATACACCATGATCAAGTGGGGTTTATCCCTGGAATGCAAGGCTTCTTCAGTATATGCAAATCAATCATTGTGATTCACCATATTAACAAACTGAAGGAGAAAAACCATATGATCATCTCAACAGATGCAGAGTAAGCTTTCAACAAAATTCAACCCCCATTTATGATAAAAACCCTGCAGAAAGTAGGCATTAGAGGGAACTTTCCTCAACATACAAAAGGCTATATGTGACAAACCCCCAGCCAACATCATCCTCAATGGTGAAAAACTGAAACCATTTCCACTAAGATCAGGAGCAATACAAGGTTGCCCACTCTCACCACTATTATTCAACGTAGTTTTGGAAGTTTTAGCCACAGCAATCAGGGAAGAAAA
>NW_020837949.1:65381667-65384867 GCF_003676395.1 Aethalodelphis obliquidens | reverse complement strand
ATGCTTCTGTGTGAGATTTTGTCTGTATAGCTTTGCATCCACCATTTGTCCTAGGGTTCTATCCGTCCGTTGTTTTTTTTAAATTTTTTTTCTTAATAATTATTTTTTACTTTAATACCTTTATTTTATTTTACTTTGTTTTATTTTATCTTCTTCTTTCTTTCTTTTTTTCTTCCCTTTTATTCTGAGCCGTGTGGAGGACAGGCTCTTGGTGCCCCAGGCAGGCCTCAGGGCTGTGCCACTGAGGTGGGAGAGCCAAGTTCAGGACACTGGTCTACAAAAGACGTCCCAGCTACACGTAATATCAAACGGCGAAAATCTCCCAGAGATCTCCATCTCAACACCAACACCCAGCTTCACTCAATGACCAGCAAGCTACAGTGCTCGACACCCTATGCTAAACAACTAGCAAGACAGGAACACAACCCCATCCATTAGCACAGAGGCTACCTAAAATCATAATAAGGCCACAGACACCCCAAAACACACACCACCAGACATAGACCTGCCCACCAGAAAGACAAGATCCAGCCTCAACCACCAGAACACAGGCATTAGTCCGCTCCACCAGGAAGCCTACACAACCCACTGAACCAACCTTAGTCACTGGGGACAGACACCAAAAACAACGGGAACTACAAACCTGCAGCCTGCGAAAAGCAGACCCCAAACACAGTAAGTTAAGCAAAATGAGAAGACAGAAAAACACACAGCAGATGAAGGGGCAAGGCAAAAACCCACAAGACCTAACAAATGAAGAGAAAATAGTTAGTCTGCCAGAAAAAGAATTCAGAATAATGATAGTAAAGATGATCCAAAATCTTGGAAATAGAATGGAGAAAGTACAAGAACGTTTAACAAGGACCTAGAAGAACTAAAGAGCAAACAAAGTGATGAACAACAAAATAAATGAAATTAAAAATTCTCTAGAACGGATCAATAGCAGAATAACTGAGGCAAAAGAATGGATACGTGACCAGAAAGGAAAAATAGTGGAAATAACTACTTCAGAGCAGAATAAAGAAAAAAGAATGAAAAGAACTGAGGACAGTTTCAGAGACTTCTGAGACAACACTAAATGCACCAACATTCAAATTATAGGGGTCCCAGAAGAAGAAGAGAAAAAGAAAGGGTCTGAGAAAATATTTCAAGAGATTATAGTTGAAAACTTCCCTAATATGGAAAAGGAAATAGTTAATCAAGTCCAGGAAGCACAGAGACTCCTATACAGGATAAATCCAAGGAGAAACACGCCAAGTCACATATTAATCAAACTATGAAAAATTAACTACAAAGACAAAATATTAAAACCAGCAAGGGAAAAACAACAAATAACACATAAGGGAATCCCCACAAGGTTAACAGCTGATCTTTCAGCAGAAACTCTGCAAGCCAGAAGGGAGTGGCAGGACATATTCAAAGTGATGAAGGAGAAAAACCTACAACCAAGATTACTCTACCCAGCAAGGATCTCATTCAGATTAGATGGAGAAATTAAGACCTTTACTGCCAGCAAACGCTAAGAGAATTCAGCACCACCAAACCAGCTTTACAACAAAAGCTAAAGGAACTTCTCTAGGCAGGAAACACAAGAGAAAGAAAAGACCTACCATAATAAACCCAAAATAATTAAGAAATGGTAATAGGAACATACATATCGATAAATGTAAATGGATTAAATGCTCCAACCAAAAGACATAGATGGGCTGAATGGATACAAAAACAAGACCCGCATATATGCTGTCTACAAGAGACCCACTTCAGACCTAGGGACACATACAGACTGAAAGGGAGGGGATGGAAAAAGATATTCCATGCACATGGAAATCAAAAGAAAGCTGGAGTAGCAATTCTCATATCAGACAAAATACACTAAAACGAAGACTATTAGAAGAGACAAAGAAAGACACTACATAATGATCAAGGGATCAATCCAAGAAGAAGATATAACAATTGTAAATATTTATGCACCCAACAAAGGAGCACGTCAATACATAAGGCAAATACTAACAGCCATAAAAGGGGAAATCCACAGTAGCACAATCACAGTAGGGGACTTTAACACCCCACTTTCACCAATGGACAGATCATCCAAAATGAAAATAAATAAGGAAACACAAGCTTTAAGTGATATATTAAACAAGATGGACTTACTTGATATTCATAGGACATTCCATCCAAAAACAACAGAATACACATTCTTCTCAAGTGCTCATAGAACATTCTGCAGGATAGATCATACCTCGGGTCACAAATCAAGCCTTGGTAAATTTAAGAAAACTGAAATTGTATCAAGTATCTTTTAGGACCATAACGCTATGAAACTAGATATGAATTACAGGAAACAATCTGTAAGAAATACAAACACATGGAGGCTAAACAACACACTACTTAATAACCAAGAGATCACTGAAGAAATCAAAGAGGAAATCAAAAAATACCTAGAAGCAAAAGACAATGAAAACACGACGACCCAAAACCTATGGGATGCAGCAAAAGCAGTTCTAAGAGGGAAGTTTATATCAATACAATCCTACCTTAAGAAACAAGAAACATCTCAAGTAAACAACCTAACCTTACACCTAAAGCAATTACAGAAAGAAGAACACAATAACTCCAAAGTTAGCAGAAATAAATGAAAAAGAAATGAAGGAAATGATAGCAAAGATCAATAAAACTAAAAGCTGGTTCTTTGAGAAGATTAACAAAATTGATAAACCATTAGCCAGACTTCTCAAGAAATAAAGGGAGAAGACTCAAATCAATAGAATTAGAAACGAAAAAGGAAAAGTAAAAACTGACACTGTAGAAATACAAAGGATCATGAGAGATTACTACACACAACTATATGCCAATTAAATGGACAACCTGGAAGAAATGGACAAATTCTTAGAAATACACAACCTTCTGAGACTGAACCAGGAAGAAATAGAAAATATGAACAGACCAATCTAATCACTGAAATTGAAACTGTGATTAAAAATCTTCCAACAGGGCTTCACTGGTAGTGCAATGGTTGAGAGTCCACCTGCCGATGCAGGGGACACAGGTTCGTGCCCCGGTCCGAGAAGACCCCACATGCCGCAGACCGGCTGGGCCCGTGAGCCATGGCCGCTGAGCCTGCGCATCCAGAGCCTGTGCTCCGCAACAGGAGAGGCCACAACAATGAGAGGCCCGTGTACCGCAAAAAAAAAAAAAAA